>NC_135965.1:10083275-10383275 GCF_053455715.1 Rhinoraja longicauda | reverse complement strand
TGTCCCACCCCACCTCTGTTCCAGCTTTCCCCCCACTACCACAATCAATCCGAAGAAAGGTCTCGACCCAAAACATCATCTATCTGTGTTCTCCAGATATCCTGCCTGACCCACTGAGTAACTTCTTCCGAAATGTGTAGGAAGGAACTGCAGATGCTGGTTTTCGAAGGGTCTCGATCCGAAATGTCAGCCGTTCTATCCAGAGATGCTGCCTGTCCCGCTGGGTTACTCCAGCTTTTTGTGCCTATGTTTGATGCAAAATTGGTTACTGAAATTGTTGAATTCAACACTGAGGCTCATGGCTGAAATATGCCCAGGCAGAAGCTGAGGTACTTTCGTCATGAGCTTGCGTGAGGCATTGGAGGAACAGTGTAGGAGGTCAAAAGTGGGTCAGACCAAAGTTGGATAGGGGATTAAAGTAACAGGTGATTAGAAGCACTGAATCACCCTTGGAGACTGAACTGAGCTCTTCAGCAAAGTGTTGCTGCAGTTTACAACTTCATTGGCACCTCATGTTCGTGGTCATTTAAATTGACAAAATGATGAAGCCAAAACAAAGTAAGCTATCCCTGTCCTGTTCCATTTGGGCACAGTTTATTTTCTGTCTGCCCAGTAATTTGTTCATAGATAATCTGCCTTTCTGCCCACATGGTCTCAGCAAAGGAGTAGGGTTCTTTAAATCTGTTATCTTGAGATTACTTTCACTAAGTTTCATTGATGGACTGAGAGATACAGAATGGAAACAGACCCTTCGGCCTACCGAGCCCATGCTGACCAGCGATCACCCGTTCACACTAGTTCTATGTTATCCCTCTTTCTATTCCACTCCTTACACACTTTGGGCAATTTACAGAGACCAAACCTGTACATTTTTGGGATGTGGGAGGAAACTGGAGCACCCAGAGGAAACGCATACAGTCACAGGGAGATTGGGAAATCTCCACGCCCACAGTACCCAAGGTCAGGGTCAAAAGCAGTACCCATGGTCAGGATAACTCGCGTAAGAGGCAGCAGCTCTATTAGCTGTGTTACTGTGCTGCTTTGCATCACAGTGCCATCCTAAATATTGCTGAGCATGTCCGTCCAGTACATTATTTGATCCTGTCTATTTGGAAGTTGTGGAAATATGTGAGCGTTTGTGACACTGTTTTGGCAGAAGTTGTTTGATTGCGATTTGATTAATCTATAATACTGTTTAACATCGGGAAAAGGAAATACGGTCACGTCAAATATGGGCCTGAAGGGCCTGTTTCCATGCTAAAGTCTAAAGACTGGTGACCGCTGTATCATGTCCACTATTCATGGTCCTATGGAGCAGATGGAAGCAAGAGAAAGGGGGCACCTCCCAAAGTCTGCTTTCAAGCACTTAGCATGTTTTAGAAAAGTTGAGCCTGCTTTTCACACTGTAGGATTTGCCTGAGTGATGTGGCCATTTTCATCTTGATTCTATCCAAAAGAAATAATCATAAATGATAAATGTTCCATTCTTGACTGCACTGAAATGGAAAAATTCCTGTTATTTTTACTCTGTTCGGCAATCTCTGGAAATGTAGCAGCTCCAAAACCATCTGAACATTACCGGTTTTCTTCAATGATCCACAATGGCAATAGTTTCATTTTTAAATTGATACCATGCTGCAATGAATCCAACTGCAGTTAGATTTATGGATAAAAATTATTTCTCAGTTGACTTGCCAACTGTGTGAGAATGTAGCAACCAAGCATTTTACTTTGCCACAGAAATGCAGTTTATTGTCATGAACTTGAGCAGACCAAAATTCGGCAGTGGGTTTGAACAGGTATCTATTACTGGTCTGTACATTAGCATGATCAATTAAGAATTAATTCCTACCCTTTGTGTTAAACAAATAGAAATCAGTACTCCCAGGTCCAGATTTTTAAATTTGATGTTGGATGCGTAGTTTTGTTTCCACATATTTTAATGAAGGTAAATGGATTTATTCAGAGAGAAAAAAAATCCCCATCAAGTTTGATTAGTGCTGGTGTCAGAGGTTACGGTGAGAAGGCAGGAGAATGGGGTTAGGAGGGAGAGATAGATCAGCCATGATTGTATGGTGGAGTAGACTTGATGGGCCGAATGGCCTAATTCTGCTCCTATCACTTATATATGAAGGTAATTCTGTCAGAAGATTTTTCCATTTTGAACTAAGCATCCCCAAGGCAGAAATATTATCTGTTAGATTGAAGCTGTAAAGCAGCCCCCAAAACGTTTAGCCCAAGCCTCAGAAGATCACATTAACCTGACAACTGCCAAGTATTTTTTTTTCACTTTTGGCCATGACCCAGGTATACTCTGGAGTGGCACTGAATAGGTTAAATCTGATGTTTTCTTGATAATCTTCCTTATATTCTGTAAATAAATTGCAATTTAGAGTCAAATTAAAAATATGCCAGGCGAGCAGCAGACCCGGGTTGACGTTTCAAAGGCTTTTTGCTCTGAAGATCCCTGAATAACAAAAGGGAGAAGACTTTGGTCCCATCAATCCGGCTCGACTTGAAGCAAAAAAATGCAGAGAAGAATCCAAACACAATTCCAGCTTCCTCTCTCTCACGATTATGTGGTTGAATAATTTGGAAAAGTGGACAGCATTGCTAGTTCACTTTGCTGACTGTTGTAATATGATATCATTTGATTTCTTCACCAGTTTACAGATCTATACTCCAACGCAAGCTTTGCAAAATTTCCTTTGGTGTAAAACTTTGCAACACTATCTTTCTTGACATTTGATATTTATTTCCCTAGAAATTAAACCAGAAAATACTGGAAATACTCAGTTGTTCAAGTAGCAACTAGTGAAGGAAACTCAGTTGGTATTTCAAATTAATGATCTGAACTGTCATCACAATTGCAAACGAAAAGTATTTAAGTTGTATAATCAGGATTAACATTCCTCTGCCATTTGCAACTGCGTAGGTGTTAGAAGTGAGTGTATATTTGTTTTGTTGTAGTTTACCTTAGAGATGCAGCATGGAAACAGGCCCTTCGGCCCATCGAGTCTGCACCGACCAGCAATGGCCGCACATTAACACTATCCTTCACACACTCGGGACAATTTTACATTTATAACCAAGTCAATTAACCAACAAACCTGTTCGGAGTGTGGAAGGAAACCGAAGATCTCGGAGAAAACCCAGGCAGGGCACAGGGAGAACGTACAAATTCCGTACAGACAGCACCCATAGACAGGATCGAACCCGGGTCTCTGACGCTGTAAGGCAGCAACTCTACCGCCACACCACTTTGCCATAATATTTGTTACAATCAAATATATGCAATAATAAACATCACCATGTAAACGTTCAAGAAAAATGTCTAACTGGGCCTTCACTGTTCAATCAATCAGCATTGCTCTATTTTATTGGCCATATTCATTTTATTGACCAGTATTTTATTGGTGTACAAAAGGATTCTTAGGATGCAAATCCATAGCTTCATGGAAGTAGCAACACAAGTGGACAATGTGATAGTGAAATTATATTTACCTTCACTGATCAAGGCATTGTGCATAAATGTCAGGAAATCATATTGCAACCTAGGTTGGGCCATACAGTGAACCTCATCTCTCTTGGAAGGGACTTTGGGTGTAGTGGATGGAATTACTGATGGCTGTTGATGCCACCCCTGGCTCGCACCGTCTCCCCTGCTTGCTTGCTTTAATTTTTGCATCTCATTTTAACCAGCCAATATGATAGATTGTAATGACTATTTTGACGAAGGTCAGCTGTTTAGAATTTGGATGACAGCTGTGTCCTAAACTGCCCCGATCGGTCTGTGCCGTATTGCAATGGGAAGTAAATGCGTCCACAAAATGGGGGAACTGGTAGCACAAAGGGATGCAGTGGCAGTTGGGAGATCCAAACATATCTGCACTGTTTGATATTCCTTTAACAATTGGAGGACAAAGGAGAGATTTCGGTGAATGACCAGGATTGTTGTGTGTTCTTTGTGCCACCCACTCATTGACCATCCATCTCCTACCTGACAAAACAGCTTCAATAAAGAGAGATGCTTTACAGTCAGATGTCACCCTGCTCCACTTCCTGTGGTCCTATTCTTCTCATTTCCAGTTAAGGCATAATGGGTTTTTGGTTGTCTCGAATACATTTAATTACACGTGCATATAGGTAGTTTGAATGAGTCAATTTTTGAGTTTAGCTTATTGTCACGTGTATTATTGTCACGTACAGTAAAATGCTTTTATTTCATGCTCACCAGTCAGTGGAAAGACAATACATGATGACAATCGAGCAGTGATCTAATGAATGTATTTATTTGAGGAAAATTATCTCTACCGAAGTTGAGCAAGTAACTTTTATGCCTTTGAATTGAATAAAATCTTTGATCTGTACAGTTCTCTCTGTTGTGAATACAGGTTAATAACTAGATCAGATAGCTTCTACTCCAGGGTATAACAGGTTTTTTTTTCAATAAACTACTTACTAAGAAATGTTTCCAATAATTTATGATAAAAGGAAGTTGTATGCAATCTGGGAAATGAAATGTCAGCTGTCTACATTGTACAATTGTGTGTAGTTTCTAGTGAACCAGGAACCTTGTAGTGAGGAGGAACCTACTCAAGTACACTTCAAAGAGTTGGCTGGTGAAGCAGCTCCTAGATCTGGCTTTTCATGAATATTCCCTATTTATTAGCTGAAAAACGAATGGTGTTTTTCTTTTGAAAATTTTCCAAAAAAAATTAATTTGTTATCTTTGAATTAGCAGTAATATATTTTCATTTATTCTCCCTGATATAAAAAAAATCATGATTATACTCTGAGGAAGCTGCAGAACATGAAAGGATGCATGAAATCCAGAAATGATGGAGAAAGGAGCAAAACTGAGAAAGTGTTAAAAGTGGAACATTGGTACCACAAACTCATGCATTACCTTGAATTAGGCTGTGGCTTTGTTCCACTCTATTGCAAGGTGTTTCAGACTTGAATCTTCCCCCAGCTATTATTTTCTCTTCTGAAACTATCAGAAACAGCTCCTTACCTTGTTGAGTCTGAAGAACGATTCCAACCTGAAACATAACGTATCCATGTTCTCATTGTATCTCTGTTTGCTTTGTTGTCACCTTCTCCTAGCTAACAATGGTCTATTCTACATTTTCCTTGATCTCCATCTCTTTTGATCTCTTACACTTCCTTACCTCTGTAACACCTCCCCCCCCCCCCCCCCCCCGGATGCTCAGTCTGAGGAAGGGTCTCAACCCAAAACGTCAACCATTCCTTCTATCCAAAGATGCTACCTGTCCCGCTGAGTTACTCCAGCATTTTGTGTCTATCTTTTCTAGAGATGCATTGAGTTACTCCAGCACTTTGCGTCTATCCTTAACGTGTGTTGGCCTTGAGACCCAAACATGCGCAAAAAGGGTTTTAACATTTTCTCAGTTTCACTCCGTCATTTCTGAACTTCCTTTCACGTTCTGCACGAACTTCACCAGAATTAATGCACACTTTGATGCAATATATAATTTGTGAACTACTTTGTGTTGCTCTTTAGTTCAATGTTTAAATGCAGGATATATATTATCTTCTACTTTTTAATAACTTTCTGTAATAACCCTCTGTGTTACAAATCCAATGACAGAACTGACCCTTATTGTAAGTCACTTATTATAACCAATCACCAATAGGTTTTTTGAAAAATTAGTGCTTCAGTGCATTGAAGAATGAGAGGAGCTAACTCATTACTAAAGTATTCCATCTGAGTACAAATATTTTGTCCTGTGATATATACAAAATATTTGTGCTCAGTTGGAATACTTTAGTAATGATGAAGCTCAACTAAATCTAAATTGAACTTTTTCATAAAAAAGTTTTAGCTGCTCTGCTCATATCTCCCATTATCACTTTGCATTTTGCCATTGCTAGATCTTTCATGTGTAATGTAACTGTGTAATATATAATTTAATTTAATCATCAAGCGAGCAAGCAAAGTATTTCCCAAGTATGAATATAATTGTATACTATCCTGTTAGTTGACTTTAATTGACAAATATTTGACGTTTTTATAAGAAAATAACTGCAGATGCTGGTACAAATGGAAGATATTTATTCACAAAATGCTGGAGTAACTCAGCAGGTCAGGCAGCATCTCAGGAGAGAAGGAATGGGTGATGTTTCGGGTCGAGACCCTTCTTCAGACTTTTATGGTGACTTCATCTATCCGTGTTCTCCTGGGATACTACCTGCCCCACAGAGTTACTCCACTGCTTTGCCTTTTTTTTTGTAAACTAGCATCTGCAGTTTCCTGTTTCCACAAACTCAATCCTTTCTTTTTAAGCTAAGCTTTTAGAACATTTCCAAAGTGTAAAAAAGAGGCCCCCACATTTGTAAAATTTACCTTTGAGTGGAGGAGAGGTCATTTGCAGTAATGAAGATGTGTAGCTGCAGAATGAACAGCACTGCCTTCTGTGTTGGAGTTTCTCTGTGTCTACAATGTCGGATTCAGCATCTTGTCCTGGTCAATCCCATGAATCGGGGGTTCAAACAGTTGAATGATAATTTTGAGCAGCTTATGGAAGAGTGAAAAATAATGCCTTCCAGATAGTCATGCTGAACACTCCCCTGTTGTTGCAGTGCAGTTTGTGTCATTAGCCTCGCCCTTACTTTCAAAGAAGGGCAAGCCCATTGTACCTGTTGGATAGCCCCCAGATCCACATTGTCCAAATTACATAGAAGAAGACCAGATTGGTTTGTGTTTCACTTTAATGATTGAGCAAGGTTCACATTGATCCGTGGACAATAACTCACTCTGGGATAGATCAGAGATCTCCAAATGTGCCAGCGTTTCAAAAAGCACGTTCGACCCGCTTCACTACCAACCAAGAAAGGATACCTGTGATGTTCCATCAGTCAAAACAGTCATTTACATGGTGGCAAGCAGAGCATTACATTTCAGACCATGTTTGTGCTCAGAGATAGACACGTCTGTTTATAATCCAGTGCAAGCTATTTATTAGCTCAAACATTCAAGTAACAAGTCAAACTCTGGTATTACCTTGTGAGTTACAATAAAATATTTGAATAGTTCTTTGTTGTTTGCATCCTAGACTCCAGACTATAAAGTTCAGGCTCAGATGTTGTACATTTTGCGAAACCCAGTGCCTTGTCACACACTACTGCAGATTGCCAAAAGTTAATTATTACTCAAATTCAATGCATATAATGATCGTGAACCCTATCCTTTCAAACCTTAACTGTATGACCTCATTAATTGTAGCAAGTTCTTTTCAAGGTGATGCTTGCATCCATCTACAAAGTAGTTTATCCTCTCCATGGATTTGTGTGACATGCCCCCACCAGAATGAAATGTTCTTTGCTTGCAGACCAAATTTGTCTTGTCAGTATTGTTGTGAACATGGTCCACATAACACTGATTTTCAGTTTCTGAGTGAGTGCTTTAGATCTTTCTCATAAATAGCATGGATTGCAGTGTGGCTGTAAATGGTGGGGAGATCAAGGACATCTCAAAGGTATGGAGAACACTATCTAGAGTTCAGGTTAGCTATTCCAGCTGTTTTCCTGTTGTAATAACTGTAGAAACAAACAAATGTCCACACACAATTGCATGATTGCCTCTATTCCCTTTTTTAGATAGAGCTCTTAAGGATAGCGGAGTCAGGGGGTATGGGGAGAAGGCAGGAACGGGGTACTGATTGAGAATGATCAGCCATGATCACATTGAATGGCGGTGCTGGCTCGAAGTGCTGAATGGCTTCCTCCTGCACCTATTGTCTATTGTCTATTGTTTTCATTCTCCCTGCCTTGGTCAGTGCAGGTCTGGGTTCATTTGGATCCCATAAAGTTACCCAGTACCATATATGTTGTATAACAATCAAGTTGAGTTTATGGTCATTTGCACAACGACAGTGAGGTGTTGGTATAATGAAAATCTTACTTGCAACAGCATCACAGGCATGTAGACTTGGACAACACACAAAAGCATAAGTTTCCACGGTGGCGCAGCAGTAGAGTTGCTGTCTTACAGCGCCAGAGACCCGGGTTCGATCCTGACTACGGGTGCTGTCTGTATGGAGTTTGTGCGTTCTCCCATTGACCATGTGGGTTTTCTCTGGGTGTTCTAGTTTCCTCCCACAGTCCAAAGACGTACAGGTTTGTGGGTTAATTGGCCTCAGTAAAAAAAAGTTGTGAATTGTCCCTGGTGTGTAGGATAGTGCTAGTGTACGCGGTGATCGCTGGTCGGCATGGACTTGGTGGACCGAAGGGCCTGCTTCTGCCTGTATATCTAAAGCCGAAGGTCCAAAAGTCATAAATTATATATAAATTACGTATAAATACTACAAGCAATGGAAATAGGTGTTAAAAACAAGATACTGGTGCAAAATACAATTGAAAGAAACAAGTCTACCATGGTGTAAAAACTGGTCCATAGAGTTCACTTACTGGGTTTTCTCCGAGATCTTCGGTTTCCTCCCACACTCCAAACACGTACAGGTATGTAGGTTAATTTGCTGGGCAAATGTAAAAAACTGTCCCTTGTGTGTGTAGGATAGTGTTAATGTGCGGGGATCGCTGGGGGGCGCGGACCCGGTGGGCCGAAGGGCCTGTTTCCGCGCTGTATCTCTAAATCTAAAAATCTAAATCTAAAATTGCACTACCTGGCCATGGTGCAACCAGTCAGGGTACTTTCTACAGTGCCTCTGTGGAAGATTGCTGGAGACTTACATGCAGAATCTCTTCAAACTTCGATGAAAATTGCATCTATGTGCTGGCAACAGGACAGGTCATAGGGAATGTAAATGCCCTGGATTGTGAAGTTGCTAACTTTCCCCACTGCCACCCCACCAATGTAAATGGGTACGTGGTCTTCAAATAGGTGTTCGATCTCTCTTCTGTATGTTGACTCAATGAAAGTGGTGTATCGGTGAATTTGTAGATGGCCACAAGAAGGCAGCTTCTATCATCAAGGATGATGATAGATGCCTCACCTTCTGCGTCAGGCCCTCTTCTCACTGCTGTCATCACGCAGGAGGTACAGAAGCTCAAGGTCCCACATCACCATGATCAGGCACAGCTACTTTCCTACTCTATAACTCTACAACTATGAGGTTCTTGAACTGACCTGCATAAACCATAGTTTTAACTCAAGAAATCTCTTGAACTACCCGTGAACTTGTTTTCAAATTGTGTATTTTTGCACTAACGTCTTGTCCTTTGAACCATCTGTTTTACAGAATTTGCATGTAATTTAAACGTTATATGTGTATACTATGTTTTCATGTGTTGTCTGACTCCGTGCGCCAGTGATGCTGCTACAAACAATATTTTCATTGTACCTGTATCTCACCATACTTGTTGTGCATGTGACTGCAAACACGACTTGACCTGACTTGGCAGTGGAGTTGTACACAGTCACACAGCCATACAGTCGTCTGCCACGCTCTCTCATTACCCTTCCAAAACTTTTCCTTTCATTTTGCAATTAAACGTTTCAATTCACAACTTGTACTTTATTCACACTTCAAACTTAAACCCAGTGCAGTCCTTGCTGTGGTGTGTGCTGAGAGCTCAAAAACAGCAATGATTCATAAAGGGATATTTCTTCAACCATTGCTGCTGGCTGCTGTATTTTGAATGGTGAGCAAGACTTTAGAAACACACCTTTGGTCCACAGTTGTAAACACATTGTCACTCCATTGTCTCTGGCCCCCAAACTGGGTCTGACCTTGGGGCTTCTTCTCATCTCTGGACTCAAAGGTGCAGTTTGGGTGGAGACCCTGTTACTGAACCAAAGAAAAGGCAAAGCAGGAGGAAGGGCTCTGTCTTCTATCAAAACTGTGACTGACTTTGACAATATTTTTACATTTCAAGTCTTCAGAGTCGTTTTAAAAATGAATAAAATCAAACACATTTATTTTTAATTAAATTGAAAAACAATTATGTAATTAAAAGCATGAAACAGATAATAAAAGTTCAATAATAAATAATCAGGTAATTAAAAACCATAACAATAATTGAAAACGAACATACTCTTCCCTTGCCTTCTAACCTGCAGGATTAGAATCCCTACAGAAATCAATGGGGTTTCTGATCACAGGCCAGCTCTGATCTGGCATAGGATCCAAGAGGCAAATCCCCAGCCTTCCAAATCTGTCAACAAGACGGAGACTAGCCGTGCAAGTGTCTTAAGTCTGGGGCGGACTTCGCTTTGAATGGATGAACGCCAGAACTGCTGGTAATAGCCAGCACAATTTGGCCCATTCAGTCCTATTGATGTCAATATCTGATGGGATGTTCAAATGGCTGCCCTTAGCACCCATTTAGCACTGCCCACTCATGACAATGTTCTACCCGCCACACACCAGTCAGCAAGTATCCCCTCGGCTGCATTGATGTCGTTTTTGCTACAGTTTAAGGACTTTTTTATTTTTATTTCTTCTTTCAGAATCACCAAACGATTAATTTAATTCCATGTTTTATTCAACCGAACAACATTCACAATAGCAGATTAAATGCAGTAAGACTTCTCCACTACAGCCAAAACCAGCCTTGCACCTAGCAAAGGACACTGAAAAGAGGATGGTTACATTTGTATGCATTTAAAATCAATCCCAGACACTTACAGCAATATGAGCACCATCGTCATTGACAGGGGATCTACCTAACCATATCCACTCTGGCCACAGCAACATCAAGATACATAATCTAAAATTGTATAATTAATTCCACCGAATTTAGCTTGCTTTTTCATGAAAAATTCTCTCTCTATTTTCATCTTTACTGCAAGGGGAATACGCAATAAAAAATAGGGACGTTTTGCTGCAACTTCACTGTATGTTGATGAGACACAGTGGGATCACTCTGTATGCTTTGGGTTCCCTTGTTTAAAGATGAAATGCTTCCCTGAGATACAGTGCAGAAAAAATTCACAAGATTGACATTAAGTAAAGTGAAACAACATAATGAGTCAACATTGGGCAAACTGGGCTACACTCCTTGGAGATTAGAAAGTGACCTCTGGACCACATAAGACCTTTATCGGAGTTTAATAGTCTCAAGGAGTGGCACAGTGGTGCAGCAGTTGAGTTGCTACCTCACCACGCCAGAGACCCGGTTTCAATCCTAACAATGGGAGCTGTCCGTACAGAGTTTGTGCATTCTTCCTGTGACCGCGTGGGTTTTCTCCGGGTGCTCTGGTTCCTTCTCACACCCCCAAGGTATGCAGGTTTGAAGGTTAATTGACCTGTAAAAATTGTAAATTGTCCCCAGTGTGTAGGGTGATCGCTGGTCGGCGCAGACTCGATGGGCCGAAAGGCTTGTTTCCGCGCTGTATCCCTGAAGTCAGCGAAGTCAGGGGGTATGGGAAGAGGGCAGGAACGGGGTACTGATTGTGGATGATCAGCCATGATCACATTGAATGGCGGTGCTGGCTCAAAGGGCCGGATGGCCTATTGTCTATTGTCTATAAGCCTAAAGATGAAAGGAAGTATTTTGAAGAAACATATAAGGAGAATTTTCTTCTTTCGGAGAGTCATGAGATATGGGATTCTCTACCTAGGGTTCTATGGTGATTGAGTCATTATGTTCGCAGATGTGATGATCTCAAGTTAATAGACATGAGAGAGGAGATTTGAGGTATTTGGTATGGTTAAGCCAAGAGGTAACTATGGCAGAGCAGAGGATTTCAGCAGGACATGTCTTTAAAATGGGTGTTGTCACTTATTATTGTAAAACTGCAAATGTATACGCTTGGTGGTGGTACAAATATATAGTACGAAGATTCTGTCTGAGTTAACTATGCACTAATGTAGAGTCTGGTTCAGTCTTAGATGCCAGGATGGAGTGACTCTGGAACTAAGTTTACCACAGTGACTGAAAACAATGACATTAGCTTCTTGACATTAGCTATAAATGACATTATTCCCTTTATTTATCTATTTATTTATTTATATATACAAGAAAGAATCTAGAAGAATAGCAGGATAAATATGTGATCTTTGTATAGATGGTAACAGTGAAATAAAAGTGCTAAATATTTGTTTAAAACGTGACTAACGGAACAGTATGATGTTATAAAGTTGTTAATGCTATATGTGAATTGCAACATAATGAATTACCTGTGCTGTGCATAGAATAGATTTTTAAATTTCATAAATATATAACATAAACATGGTAATCTAATAACAGGATTATATATATAAAATATATTTTAGGCAATTGATGCATTAAATTCTGTGAACATGATTTATGTGTGGCTTTCATGTGTGGATATTTATTAAGGTTTGGCTAATACAGCAAATGAAGTGAGGAAGTGAGAGCATGTGAATGAGCCTGGACTGGGGAGTGTATGGAGAGTATGTAGATATATATGTAGTATATGGATATGCACTGTAATATATGGTCCAGGTATCATCATCATATCATATCATATACATACAGCCGGAAACAGGCCTTTTTGGCCCTCCAAGTCCGTGCCGCCCAGTGATCCCCGTACATTAACACTATCCTACACCCACTAGGGACAATTTTTACATTTACCCAGCCAATTAACCTACATACCTGCACGTCTTTGGAGTGTGGGAGGAAACCGAAGATCTCGGAGTAAACCCACGCAGGTCACGGGGAGAACGTACAAACTCCTTACAGTGCAGCACCCGTAGTCAGGATCGAACCTGAGTCTCCGGCGCTGCATTCGCTGTAAAGCAGCAACTCTACCGCTGCGCTACCGTGCCGCCCTTAGGTAGTATATGGTTGTGCACTGCAGAACAAGACATGGCTTGTAGCAGGAGAGAAAGTGTGTACAGATATGAAAATGCAAAAGGATAATGTGATACTCCATCCACAAAAACAAATATCAAAAACCTGGAAAAACATTTGGAGACAAGGTTCATTGTAGTGAGATAATGCAGAGTGTAGGAAAAATGAATTCACCTCATTTCATTTATAGAAATAAAACTGTTCATCACTCTTCAATTTCATTTTAAAAATAATTTTAATTTCATAATTGTTTTATGAAGATAGTTATTGTTAGTTCAACAAATTCATTAAGGTTTTAATCAATTCAGAATAGTATTGGCCATTAATGCTTGCATTAACACTTATATAAAAACTAATACAATATTCAATACTGTTAGCACTTCTGTCATCAGTGCATAAAACTATATTCTTAAACATGCAACCAAAGAATGAATAGCGAATTGTTCAGGTCAGCACAGTGTTTAGAATGCTGTTCAGAAGTATTAAGCTGAAAGGAGTGGATGAACCTCTGGCCCAGTACAGGGTGGTTCTCTTCAGTGTTTGATTGCTTTGGAGAATTTGCTTGGCCATCATTCCATTTTATCCCAGTAATTCAGGCCTGGCAAAGGTCGTGTGCCAGGTCTTGGACAGGAAGCCAAGCTTGCAAGAGAGAAGAGCAAAGCCAAAGCTGGAATAAAATAACGATTCAAAATGAGATGTAAACAAAAATTAGTTGGAATTAACAATATAAATGCTTAATTTAAAATAATTTCACAAGTAAAAGAAAGAAGATTTCCTCCTTTACAAAAAAAAAAAAAAATCATAAAAGTATCAATAAAAAACAAAAACAGAATTTGACTAAAAATGAAACATATTGCCATTAGTTTTCCATATTGATGTACAATCAGAGATGAATGTTCAATGTCTTAAGATTCAGATACCTAATTATATACAATCACACTTTGCATTACCTTTATATATTACTAAAAACTCTCATTTTGTTTGTTTGTTTGTTTGATTGTTTGTACCCGAACGGTACACTATAGCGCAACAATTTTAGGCCCACCCTACTCACTATTCGCCTGCAGTCTCGATTGATCAAGTTTTCTTACATTTTAAAAGGAATTAACTTAATAAACTTTAATAAATGCGCTTCCCCACCCTCCCCGCCTGGAGGACCGACGCCCGTCCCAACGTGCCCCACACCTGACCTTCCTCCCATGGCTCAGCGCGGCAGCAGAAGGTCAAAGAAGCGCCTTGCGGCCGCTCTCTGGCTGTTGTCTGCCGCGATGGCCGACCGGGGCCGGGGTGAGCGGCTCCCTCTCCCCTTTCCTCTTCCCCCCTCGCATGACTCCGGTCCCGGGGGAGACTCCCTGGCCAGCAACGGGTCCACGGATCGTCAGTTGGGGGAGGGTCGCCGGGCCCACAGGAGACGTTTGCACCCAACAAGTCCATGGCTCGCTCTGGCTACCGCAATGGCCACCCGGGGCCGGGGTGAGTGGCTCCCTCTCCCCTTTCCTCTCCCCCCTTGCCTGCCCACGGTCCCGGGGAAGATACCCCGGCCAGCAACGTGTCCATGGGTCATCAGTTTGAGAAGGGTTGCCGGGCCTGCAGGAGAGGTCTGGACCCAACGGGTCCACGCTGCACTAGTTATTATTAAAGTTTTTAGGTAAATGTCTTGCATCCAATGTTTGCTTATCATGTCTAATGTACCCATGATTGAAAGCAGGGTGTCTGTAAAGTGGTAACACTCTCTTCCTAGAGACTCTTTCAAATACAGCCTCATAAAGCAGGACCATAGAGTAAAATCCTGTGGGTCATTTGCATAGCCACCTCCAAGTTCAGTTCAATCGTTCAGTTCAGTTCAGTTCAAACGCATCCACTGTCACGCTGTGAAAACGGAGAGGATGAGACGGAGTTTCTTCCCACAGGCCATCAGGACTGTCAACTTTTATAACTCCAGAGACTAAATTTTTATCTACACTATAGTAACTTATTAACTTTATTTATATGCTGGAACTGTAATTCTTTTTTGTGCACAATCAGCAGGCATTGCCACTTTCATTTCACTGCACATCGTGTATGTGTATGTGACAAATAAACTTGACTTGACTTGACTGCGTGACAAAAACAGAGACTATTTTTATGTACACCATCCAAAATTACTGCCAGCTTAAACACACAGACTTCCTCATCTTATAATCATGCAGCATAAAAGCCCATTCAAATAATCATCATTGCACCCAACCCTTTAAAAAGCCATTCCCATCCCCTTGCTCCACCCCAGAGCCATCTTCTCCCATCCAGTATTTATTTGATTCCCTTATGAAAGTATTTTCACTTTTTTTTTTCACGCAATGCATTCCAGGTCATAAAAGCTTACTGCTTAATTTCTTCATCACCTGTCTGGTTTATTTTTTTTATGAGTCATCTTAAATATTGACAGGATAATGAGTAACCGTGGGACACACGTTTAAGGTGATGCTGGAAACATTCTCCCTAACCACTCTATAAAATTCATGAATGTTGAATGCCTCCACTAAATATCCTCTTACCTTGCTGTGTTCTCGGAGAATAATCCCAGCTTCCATTGTCTTTTCACATCACTGGAATCCCTCAGTCTTGCCACCCCTCCAGTAAATCTAAGGCATTAACATCCTATCAGAAGAACAGCGTCTAAAACTGAGCAAAATTCCCCAGCTGATGCCTGCCTAACCAGTCATTTATTTTAAAAATAATACGTTCATACCTTTTGTGATATATCTACATACTGTAGACCCTTTGTGTTTTTAACATATAAATCACATTTGCTTTTGAATATATAATGTTCCAACAAAATTGGGTATTGAAGCACAGGATAAGAGATAGTTGTGAAGTTGAGGTTGATGCAGTATAAGGGGGGTGGAGGTGGAAGTCTTGAGGTGGGGGAAGGATTGGCATTGCCATTATCCATGGCAATTAAATACGACAGTAAATTTAGTTTTGGATCAGGAGACAAGCAGTGGCACTGACACAAAGGCATGAACTGGCTTCCAGTGCTGTAAAAGTCAAAGGCTCATTGTTTTGGATCTTTTGTTTTGAAGTTGTGTTTTCAATTGTTATTGAAGAAAGATTAATGCTTATACTGCCATTGCATACTACCACTGTTGCAACCTAACTAATCAGGGAGAAGTTCCACAGGGGTTTCTGTTCTTACAAATATCTACCTGTGGTCATTTCGTATCCTTGAAGAGGAGGGAGATCATTAGAAAGTTTGGTCAGTAGCATTCCTCATTGAATTTTGTTTCTCAAACCTATTGGAATTTGTCATGCAACTTTAGTTCAGTAAGAAAATATCTTTAAAATAATTGACAATAGATTGAGGGAGGATGAAAATAGAAAAGTGTTCTGCTGAATAATATAATTTTTTTAAAACAGAGCAATTATGAAGTTTCAAATTATACAAACATTTTATTCAAATATACTGTAACAACTATTTGTGAAAGAATAATAATGCTCTTTGTTGTAGGCAATAAACATGCATGTGTCTTAGATGCTTAGATGCTGTACAGGACTGCAGTGAATATAGCTTTACTATGACATGCAGTGAGGCAATTACGATATTTGAAATATTTAGATACAATGCCACTTCTGATTCAGGTCTGTGCGAGCCATCTGATTACCACGGGTTCACAAGGAGATCGCCATTCCCTTCACCACCACCCTTGCCTCCACTCCAACTGATAAAGTGAATAAAAGAAAGCAGCATGTTTTGATAAGTGCTCTTCTTGTAGGTCTGCCTGTGGTAGAAGTAGACTCGTTAACTCCTCTGGGCTCGGGAGGCAGAAATCAGCCAGGGGTCCTACTGTCAAATGCGTATACCTGACTATCAAGGGACCACAGGAGCACAGGAGCTTTGATGATGAAGCATAGAAAAATCCTGCTGACACTCACATACTCAGCACTCACAGCAAAGACAGCCAGTTGAGTGAAGTTCGAAGGAATACTGCATGCTTTTAAAAAATATTTTTCAATTTGTTCACAGAATATAGACGTCACTGGAAATGTCAGCACTTATTGCCAATCCCCTATTGCCTCTGAAATTATGCGTTGACCATATTAAAGGGGGGGGTCACACACAGAACTAGGTTGAATAAAGATGGTTTGATATCCTGCCTTGAAACTCTAACCTGCCTCAGCAAATTCAGTACGATACATAAGAAGAAAATAATGTTCTGTCATATATTGTCATATATGATTATGAAGACATCCCAGGACTGGGGTGCTTTAATAAAATTGCATATTTTATAAACCTTTTCAAGTCTCAATAATATTCAATGGCTATTACAGCACTGTATAGTTACTCTTTCCATGGCGCTTCTTCATGTATTTGGCATTATGCTATGTTTTTCGGTAGTTACTAGACCAAGAGGACCCGTTGGGCCCAAACCTCTCCTGTATTGGTGCAGCATCCTGTCCTCTCCCCTCTCTCCTCAACCCCCCCTCTCCTCTCCCTTCTCCCCCACTTCCCCCTCCCTCCCTGCTCCCTCCTCCCCTCCCCCTCCCCTCCCTTTAAAATTTAAAATATGATACATTTTAAAAATATAACTCCGATTTCAATAAAACTACTTGCATTATCACTAAAGTGACAATGGTGAGTAAGGTGGGCCTAAAATTGTTGCGCTATCGTGTACCGTTTTGGCTGAAGTTCAGTCACAAACAAGATAACAAATGAGAGTTTTAGTATATAGATATTCTATAGCTCTAGATTTTCATTCTAACACTTTTATGTTTGTTTCTGCAAAGTCTTGTGCTCAGGAATGTCCTAAAACAATATTACAAGGGTGAAAAGGATCTTGTATTCTCTGTTTTTATACATAAGGTTCAAATTGCGTTTGCATCAAATTGCAAACTACATTTGCTACTTATATGAGACAATAGGTCAAACTCCCTTGTTTGGTGATAGTGAAACTTGCCATTATTTGTCAGCAAATGTTTCCAACAGCCTTACACCAGCCTTACACCAGGAGCAAATGCACAGTTAATCAGAACTATTCAAACGTTGCTCGTCTGGATGTTCCATTCCACCATCTATCCATTTATGAAACTTGTATCCCTCACTCTCCACTCCCTTCCGTATTAATCATTGAATGGTGTGACGTTTCAGTGTTTCCCGAGAAGATATGAACTAAACAACACAGAAAATCAAGTCTTGTCCATTTCCATTTATGTCACCTTTTAACAATGGGCTGGGTGTTAATTGTTGCCAAAGAACAATGCCTAAAATTTGTTATTACAACTGCTGCATATTATTCCTTCTGGTCTTACTTGTTACTGGAGATGTTAAGAGCTTTAAATTTACTTTTCTTTACACTCAAAATCATTTTTCTCTCTGTATTTTCTCTCTTTTGCCAATCTAATCTTTGTTACGCTCCCTTTAATTGTCTTTCTGCACTTGATTCAGACAGTCTAATTTGCACTTTCCTCTCAGTCCTTGTGCTATTAATTTTACAATCCAACAAGCAAACTGGTTACTGGCCTATACAGTCACTTATCCTCTTCTCTGGAGTCTCAGATGCCATTTTCATCATTGTGCCACAGCCAGTTTGCACTTTTCAAAAACTTGCCACACAAAACAAGTTCAACTAAACTTAAAATAAACCAAAATTCAACTAAATCAAGATGTGTGGAGTTAACAGCAAATACCCTTTTATTTCCTAGTACCACATTACACTGGCCAATATTTAACACCCACACCAAATGCTGCACATTTGCAATAATACATATGGGCGGATAATTGTAATCTTACCTAGACTTACAATGTGCAGTTAACTGACTTGAATTATACTGCCAATTCTGAGCTGTAGGCCGGCCACCCATATGGAGTCTTATGTATGTATTGAGTTCAGCTACGTTGGTGGCTAACCTTGAGAGGTTGAGAGGTAAGTTGAAAAAGTGCTCAACAGATCATTTAGCCAAAGAAGTATTGCAATCAAGGCAAAATAATTGGAGATGGCCACCTAGTAAGAGGAAAATGAAGTTTCTCATCTCCCCATTTCTACTTGTCAGATCAAGGACTATTTCCTGAGGTACGTGGCCAAACCCCATTTTACACTGTCAAAAGAATGGCTAATAGATTTGTGTTAAGCGTTAATGTATAAACTGAATTCCAACCTTGGGAAATATTGAGTTGCAATTGTTGAATGTTTCACCATTGCTTGCCAGCACTAATGTCCTTCTCACAGCCAAATGAAGTTGATATATACCAGAGTTACTTCAGTAAAGTAACTGAAATAACTTTAGTTATAGAACACAATACTCAAAAACAGACACAAAGTGCTGGAGTAACTCAGCGGATCAGGCGGAATCTCCAGAGAACATGGATAGGCGACGTTTCGGGTCGGGACCCAGCTTTTGACTGAATGTAAGGTGGAAGGGGAGAAAGCTGGAAGAAAGATGGGGCAGGACAAAGCCTAGCAGGTAATAGGTGGATACTAGGGGAGGGGGGATGGTTTGACAGGCAGATGATTGGACAAGGGTCAGCGATGAAAAGACAGAAGGTGTGAGACAAAAGGATTGAAAATGTGTAGATTGTCAAGCTAGAGCAAGGAATGTAGTTGGAAGGGAAGGAGGAAATTAATTAAATGCATGTCCAGGTGGATCACAGGGGAGAGACATGGTGAAAGGAGGTGGGGGGGGGGGGTGGGGGAAGAAGGAGTAGGAGGTAGATTTGTAGTTACCTTAAAATCAGAGCTTTTAATGTTCGTACTGTTGGGTTGTAAATACCCATGTGGAATATGAAGTGCTGTTCCTCCAGTATGCATGTGGCCTCAATCTGGCAATGGAGGAGGCCCAGGACAGAAAGGTCGGTATGGAAAAGGGAAGAGGTGTTAAGCTGGTTAGCAACAGGAAGAATCAACAGACCTTGGCAGACCGAGCATAGGTGTTCAGTCTACGTTTAGTCTCGTTGATGAACAGGTGGCTACACCCGGAACACCGGATGAGATTAGATGAGGTGCACGTGAATCCCTGTCTTACCTAGAGGGACTGCTGGTCTCCCTGGATGGATGTGAGGGAGGAGGAGTAGGTGCAAGTGTAACATCTCTTCCGCTTGCAGGGGAAAGTACTTGGGGAGGGGGTGGTTTTGGTGGGAAGGGATGAGTGAACCAAGTAGTCGCAGAAGGAGGGTTTAAAAGGTGGAAAGGAGTGGAGTTGGGAAGATGTGACTGGTGGTGGGATCATGGTGGAAGTGATGGAAATGTCAGAGGATGATGTATCAGGTGCGGAGGCTGGTGGGGTGAAAGGTGAGGACCAGGGGAACTCTATCCTGGTTCCAACACTCACTTTCCCTGCATATTTTTCACTCATATAAATGATTATTGCAAGGACCACACAGAGGGTGGTGGATACATGAAATGAGCCGCCAGAGGAGATAGTTTACACACGTGCCTTAAACAGCATTTAAAGGACACCTGGACAGATACATGGATCAGAAAGGTTTAGTGAGATATAGGTCAAATGGCACAAGCTTAGGTGGGGCACTTTGGCCAGCATGGACGAGTTGGGCCAAAGGGTCTGTTTCTGTACTGTATGAGTCTATGATCCCAGTTCATCAGGTTCTCTTAAGCTAAAATGGTCTTTGCAAAGGATGACAAATTGTGTTCTTTGACTTGATCTAGTAAGAATTGCTCGTGCAAATCAAAATTGATTCAGCAGATGTTTCATTAACAAAACAATCAGGGCCCGGCATTGTTATATCCTGGTGGGTGGCTTATTAAACAACCCAAGGAATGGCGAACAGAGCAAGGGGTGGCAACATCACATGGACTGTATAAAGCCCCAGTGAGATCCCTGTGTTACAGTGCCCAGGCACACAGACATAGGGAAAATGTCAAGTGTGACCCTGAGCTGGCTTTTTGAGCTACATTGCCACGGTTGGAAATCGCATTGAATGAGTTATGTACCAATTTGCTCGGAAACACTGAAGTCTCCTACCGCAGAAGAGTGAAGGCAGGAATGCTAATACAATGGCTATCTTTCTCACAGTCGCTGGGCTTGGGGGGGGGGGGGGGGGGTGAGGTGGTGGTCTCATGGAGTACGTGACTGGGGGGAGGGATCCCACACAAGCATCGAGCCCTGCAGGGATCGAGAACTCGACGGCCAAGAAGGCGAATGCAGGAAACCCAACGTAAACGGTGGGCTCGAGGTATTCATGGCAACCCATAATGATTGGGATGAAGAACTGAGAAGTGGGATAAAGCAGGGCAGCTCCCCACTCCCACCCCCACCCGCCTCCTCAAGCCAGCAGGGCAACGAATGGCCTCCGTTGTGCTGTAAACCCCTGCGATTCTCCGCCCTCAGAAGGACAGGGCCTGGATTCATTCCTTTTGAGCTTCAGTCATGGGGCTTGAGTTGGGAATTGATGCAGTGTCCGAGCGGGGAGGGAGGTCACACTTTCTCCCAGTATGGGACTGGGGGGTTTGAACCCATATGGCCTTGTGGTGCCTTTCCAATCGTGAACCAAGTTGCAGAGAGTATGAAAGTACCACCCGCGGGAACGCCCGCTCTCCTGATTGTGGGTCTTCGCGAGTAATGGCTCCAAAACAATGCTCAGAGACGCAGGGTCTCAAAAGGCTTTTTTTTGTTGTTTTGTTTGTTTGTTTAAAAAAGTGGGACTTTCATAGAATTACACTCGAGGAAAAAGAGAAACAGGAGAGTCCAGCCCTCGGCGGAGAATAACGGTGTTTCCAAGTGATCGGTTTATTTGAAGCACTGTTTTCTGGAATTGAGAGAGTGCGGATCCTCGTTCAATCACCTAGCTTTAAATTGGGGAAAAAAAGTAAAATACGCTGTGATTTGTGTGTTCACTTAACAACCCAATCCCCCCCCCCCCCCCCCCCTCCCGGGCTCAAACTCTTGCATTGAATAACAGAGATGATAATTGTAAAATATTCACCGGCCAACGAAACGAGGAGGGGGGATAGGAAGTTAATGTGCCAAAACCACATCAAATATAAACAAGATGACCTGACAATCTAACCGTTGCTAATGACATTAAAAATCTGCCAGGCTCTGGTATAGTGACAGTGGAGGGGGTTGTTCTGTGTAGTTTTGAAGCGAGCTCGCTTGCCGCACAACACAATATTCTATTAGTGCGTCTCCGGTGTAAAATAATAAAGGTTTCTGCTTCATTAAAGGAGAAGAGAGGAACTGCTATGGGTCTGTTAAAAGGACAGTCTCCCGTCTTGGTTTCCTGTTTACAGTACACCGCAAGAAGGAGGCAGAATAATCGGTGCTAATTCTAAAAAACACACCGTTCAGTCCCTCAAAGGCATGGAATTTGTAGTAAATCAGCCCGCAGCAACCCTGGCAAGCAAAGGCTGACCCCCAACAAATGAAAATAATCAAAAGTAATTAGAGGCGTGCTGGACTGCTCCTCAGAGATCCGTGCTGGAGAATAAACATGCCTTAGTGTGCAGAAACTCTGCAAAGACCTATGTCTGAGCTGTTAGGTGCCCTGACCTTGTCCATATAAAGATGTGATTTATGAAGTGCAGGCCATAGCGGCAAGGCTTCTGTCTTTTTCAAGAAAACTGTTTTACTGTGGCGGAATGTAACAGTCTCTCGGCTCTGTGCCTCAATCTGCGAAAGAGCTGAAAGTCCTTCTACATAATCCTCCTACCTGGCAAGCAGAAACATCATTTCAGGGTGGAAAAATCAATGAAAAGACTACTTCGATAAAGGAAATATTAAAAGCAATGTGAATACCTCCCCCTTTATTACCCTAAAGTGGCCGGACACATGTGTTATCTTTTCTTTCGCTATATGTTGGACACCTTCTCAACACGTGCGCGTAAAATGGTTTTTCATGCAACATCGCTGTCGTAACTATCAATATTATTCAGTAGTCGTTTCCAATATAATTCGTTTAAATTACCGGCAAGCATCTTGAAGACAATTAATTCGTTTCAACTTGGCACCGCAGTGCAGTGGGAGTTTGACTCTACTCACTCCCATCCTGGGGTTATTTTATTGGCTTTTGTGACACCTCATGTAGACATTAGTTTTTTTTTTAATGAAATTTAAATAAGGAGGAACGGATTTTGAAAATGTTTGACTGTTTACTGGATAAAGCTGATTTTTTTTAATTGATTGGGCTGAATGTCGTAATCAGCCTTCGCTCTAACTGTAGATCCGAGATTCGAGACTCCTACATAAAATATTTATCCATTATTTTCTCTCTCTCTCTCTCTCTCTCTCTCTCTCTCTCTCTCTCTCTCTCTCTCTCTCACGCACACACACACACACACACACACACAAACAAGCTGATAAATTTGCAAAGCACATTTCAACCTTTGCGGATTAACTGAATCAGACAAAATCAGGTCGGATAGGCCATGTGAAATGATGTTCTTCCTACGAGTCAAAGGTCTGTTTTTGTTAGATGAAAGAGCAACTGTCCGTTCAACACGTTCAGTCAGTAGCCCCTTCCAAGGGAACCCCCGGATGACTGCAGAATATTTAGGGCGCTGAATCGCGACTGATAATATATATACGAAAATAAAACAAGTTCCTAATGATGTGTTGGAATGCACCCTAGGCGCGGGGAAACCATTAGCATAGCACATGTGAAAGGGTTCTGACCACCACTAGACCTCCTGTTTTACCCTCGGTTAGTCTGTGAAAGTAACCCTTAAAACAGAGGTATCCACTTACATCCTTGAGGGAGTATCTGTCTTAGCCTAATACCAACTCCTTAATACTCGGAGTAAAAGATTGACTCTTTTTTGTTCAAAGATAAACACATCTTTCAATTTGCTACAATCAAAAAAAAGTTACGAGTTGAATAAACAAATGCTGTGGAAACACAGCGGACGTTTTGTGTTGAATTGCCGTGAACTCCGCTTTCTTGGCTGGACAGTTGTAAAGGGGCATAAACATGCTGATGATCTATGTTCTGCCTTGTCCAGCGCAGTCAGCTTGTCAGCTTCAACATCACATCTACCTTTCATTACCAGTAGAATCATTCCGTGTAAAGTTACGAGTCCACTTTATTTTGGGGGGTGGAGGTGGGGTGGTGGGGATGTGTGTGTGTGTGTTTTGGGGGGAAGCGCAGTGTACAAATGTGTTGGTGGGTAAGAGTATGGAAATATTTACATTTACATTCCGTGTAAAGTTACGAGCCTTTGATTGACCACTTTATTTTGGGGGGTGGAGGTGGGGTGGTGGGGATGTGTGTGTGTGTGTTTTGGGGGGAAGCGCAGTGTACAAATATGTTGGTGGGTAAGAGTATGGAAGGAAAGGGGATCTTGATTTTTGTAACTGCAACTGAAGTTACAGGTTGAACGAGAAATCATCCTCTACCTTAAAAGCCTTCAGGTGAAACGGTAGGAATGATTCCCGTCCTAAATTCTGTTTAAGGAATTGTGTGTAGTTGAACCATGCACTCTTCAGATTAATAGAGGTCATAATTAACCCATAAAATCTGTCAAAAATCCTGAAATGTTTCTACTTCAACATTAGATAAGTAGTGTCCTTCAAACAATAGTCAAACCTGGCCACTGTTTTACTTCCGAACGGGCTGCAAGCTTTTTATTTGTTAGAGAGAATAGCTTAACTCGTTCGATTCATATGCGAAGGGTGTAAATACCACATCTAGTGTTTTGCAGGTGTTAACAGGCAGGGGCTTTGTAAATTGGTCCCAATCATTCAATTCAGAACCGCCGATTGCTTATATGAAATTTCATGATGTGTAATGTTGAACACAAATGCGGTTTCACTGTTGCAGTGAATTCTTACACTGATCTGTGCGAATATTAGTGTGCCGTCCAAGCTTAATGTTATCCCGTTGCCAAATGGCAATCATCTTTAAAATTCATCTATTCGCCACAAAGCAAGTCGGTGGGTGAAAAAGCAGAGGATATACGAGTACTGGTTCGGTAGTTATGGCTCCATTTTGAGGATTGTTGACGGGAAGGGCTTCTGGAAAGAAAGGGGTGTTAAGCGTTTAAAGCGAAATATGCACCCGAAATAATGAGACGCAAGAGGTAGAACCAAGGACTATGACACCTTGGCTGTAAATGGAGTAGAGCTAGTGAACTGTCGCAGATAAAAAATATTACAACACTAATATAATAAATTGACACCAGTTCAACATCTGAGTTCGAACTGTTATAATTTAACTTTTAAAAATATATTTTCGTACTCATCGTGTGATCAAGAGTTGACCGTTTGGTTTCAGGAGACAGAATGCATTGACGAAGGATTAATACGATTTGCAATGAAAATGTGCAGATCCTGGTTTTCTTGTCTATAGAACCCAAATATTACAGTTAAGTTGATGAATGCAGTTGGTGACAGCAGAGGTGTCTAAATGCATTTTGTAAATAGTTTGGCCCTGTAATTGTAATTGTGTGCAGTACGTGTTTTCCATTTGGCTGAAGGGATGTGAGACAACACCTGGATTAAGATTGTTGTTCATCCCAGGCAGGCAGAAGAGTTCTCCGGTCCACTCAGGGTGTTTGAGGAAACTGTTGACCCAATGCACAATAGGACGGATACCTAACAAAATAATTTGCAACATTAAATCTCATCTGCATTTCACCACTGCCATCGGGAAGGAAGTACAGGAACCTGAAATCTGTAACCTCCAGGTTCAGGAACAGCTTCTTCCCATCAGCCATCAGGCTATTAAACACTACAACCTCAAATAAGCTCTGAACTACGATAGACTATCATTATTATTATTATTATTATTTTTATTATTATTATTACATTATTGTTTGTTTTTTGAGATATGTGTGTGTGTGTGTATATATACACACTGAACTTTATTTTCTCTCCCTCGTTTATCATATTGTTTACAGTGTACTATGTTCACATATTCTGTTGTGCTGCAGCAAGTCAGAATCTCATTGTTCTATCTGGGACATATGACAATAAAACACTCTTGACACTCGACTGTTGATTTACATATTGTGCACTAATTACACTGCAGGGGCCGAGATTTCCAGGGAAAACTCCAATGTACCGACCCTCTCTCTGCCTTTTGATCATCTTTCTAAAACAAATACGGCTCACCGCCCCACAATCGTTATTTGAATAACCATTGAAGGAATTATTCACAAAATGCTGGAGTAACTCAGCAGGCCAGGCAGCATCTCGGGAGAGAAGGAATGGGTGACGTTTCGGGTCGAGACCCTTCTTCAGACTGATTAACCATTAAAGGAAAATGTGCTGCAGGATTGTCTCCTCATTAACAGTGTCTAGGAACATTATTGATAAAGTAAGGTCGTAAACTCAAAAAATGTGGCACAGTTTGCCTTTGGCGGGCGCGGTATGATGTTGATCGTGTGCAGTTGGTATAGAGAGACCAATGCAGCCAACTAGTGTGTAAAGATGATGCCACAATGCTATGTTGGCAATTTATATTTAAGATCTGTATTTCTCTATCCTTGAGTTCCCATTCCGGCACGGCCAAACTTTAGTTTTGTTTTTGACTCTTTCCAGGCATTGAACTGCGATTTGGTTCAAAGTTGGCATTTCTCTTGTAAGTTATAATTAAAATGTTTCAGCTGAGGGATAAACCAGTGAAGTGATCCCGTGTCTGGCATTTTCATTACTAATAAATATCTAATATCTCAACGTTTTAAACTGACATACCCTCCCCCGTCTCTAAGTGCACGTTGGGACGTTGGATATGTCGAAGGCAGTCTTTCCTCCAATCCGAAAGCCCCGACTGAAAAGTTCCCGGACATCAACCCCGAACTTAAATCGATACCCCGACCCGGCTGAACGTGGGAGCAGGTAAAAAAAAAACAATGAGTGGTGAACTGGGTACCGCTACGAGTGTTTGAGGAAAATTAGAAATACATCTTTAAAATGCCTCTCCGACGTAGAGGAATAAACAGATCACCGATACCCACCTCCCGACGGCTCCCTGTCTCCGTTCCCCTTTTGAAGTGAGAACAAGCGATTAGCGAAACTTGTCCTTCTGTGCGTTCTGACACTGATCGGGGTGGGGGGGGGTTAAACCAAAATCACGGCAGGGATTAGTGGAGGGCAAAGAATGAGAGAAACCTCGGAGAAAGAAAGCCTTCAAATTTCAAAATATTTATATATAGATTCAAGTAATAAGGAGTCTAAAACGTGAATAAAGATCCCGGAGTAATAATAAAGAGACTTGCGCTGGTTTCCGATTTGATTTGTTCCCATTGAACACAGCTATCGGTCCCAGTTCCCGAGCGTGGTGTGTCGCGTTTAATCAGCGAAGGTGTCGTTTTAATGAAGCGAACGGAGAAAGTTGATGAAGTATAGTCGTGGACAACTCTGGTAATCGTGAGAATGATTAATGGCAATCAAAATCACGCCGTCACAACAAGCGAAGCCAACAAAATATCTGGGGGGGGGGGGGGGGGGAAGAATCGCGAAAACAAGCAGACCCGGGAGATACGGTCAGAGTAAGTAACTGGAGGAACAATGTCACAATATTGAGAGACTGTAAACACGGGGTCCCAGCCAAATTGCGCTCTCTGCTTTATACCCCAAATAGATTTGTTTTATTTTAAACAGTCACAAATTGAAACGTGTGGAACGAAAATGATAAAATAAAGTATCATTCTTGTTAACTATTTCCCCCATTTTCATCCACTTTCGTATCCAGTCCCTTAACAAACCGTTCCGGGGAAGTGAGGGAAATTTCAGGGAGATGGAGACAGTTAACCTGGCCAACGTTGTTTACCTTTGTGGAAATTATTTTTAACGTTACAATTTAGTTGGCGATGTCCGTGAATATTTTTTTTTTTTCATTAAAATGTCGCCCTGGTTGCCAACGGGAATGCACATATTGAGATTCATTGTTGTTTACATACTGAGGGCTCCCAAAGTATCTGCGCGTTATTCACCATGTAACATGCGAGCAATTAAACGTAGATCCTGAGGCTTGGGACTCCCCCCAGCAGGCCTTACGAATGGGAGTCGCTTCCTCTTGACTGGAGCGCCGGGTTGGGAGTCCAGATTCCACAGTGTTTGATAAATTGAACCAACTAGATGGAGAGGGGAGGGGGGACACACACACACACACGTAACTCTCTCTGCAGTACACTTTGAATTGTGGAACCCTGGCACTGTTTGCATCGTCCATCATGAGTGGTGTATAAAACAATGTTTTTTAATCGTGACAGCAAATTCCCAGTCACCGCTGTATGGCTGCACCAACAGATTCCATTAATTAAACGTCGGTACACATGTAAATAATTAGAGCAAAAAGACGGTCATTATGCAACACAGTCCTCAACCTTTACACACATGGCCGATATAATTGCGCGTACACTCTTAGGGACAATATCAGATCTTCGCGTCCACAGCCACAAAAAACCTATATATATATATATAGGTTTATATATATATATATATATAGGTTTGATATATATATATATATATAAGTTTTGTGTAGCTGCGGACGCGAAGATCTGATATTGTATATATATAAACAAATATAATTTGTTATTCAAATTTTAATTTTAAGAGAGGAAAACGAATCAAATGTTGTTGACTTTATTCTTAAAGCAAATGACTCAAAACTTAAAGCAAATGGTTTTTTAACTGTAGTTTTATTAATAGAAAAAATTCGCGTTATGAAAATATTATCAAATATATTGACCTCTGAAGATTTTAAATCTACCTCGAGACGGACTTTATGGGATGTCGTGGCTATTGTCCGTCAGTGCAGTCATAGCATAACTTTAGACTGGAGGTGACCGTCTGCAGAGAGCGGTCGGATGCTTAAGTTCCTCTATTCTCACTGTCAAACCCTCGCACTTTGGTTTCTGATCATTTCAAGATTTTCTTTTCATGGCAACGTTTCTAAAGCAGCGAGTCGCCGCGTGTAAGGAGAGCGAGCGGTCTTGTCAACTGGCACTAGGAGGTGGATTGGTTAACATCTCTACATGAGCCGCAGGTCGCTGCCTTCCGTCCCCGGCTCCGATTAACAAATCACCTCTTTTGCACGGCGAATGAAAAATATCCTCTTGCGGCGAACTGCAGAAAGTTTGCGAGAAAGCAGAGGGAGGGGAGGGGGGGGGGGGGAGGTATTAGTTCCCTTCCTGGTTGAAATGAAACTTGGTAAACCATTCATCTTACACAAATCACTCGTTGAGGATGCGTGAAAATTAACACGGGAGCCGCGCCCGCTGAAAGTCGGGATGAGAGGACAAGATCAGTCCCATGAGACCCGTGTCATGTTGGTGTGCGTCACTGGATCCACTCATCCGAGTTTAATCAATTCGCACACAAGTATCAAAGTCGAAATGAAGTGGCTAAAATTGAGAGACCAACCATTCAAACTGCAGATGAGAATTAAATACACTAGTACTCCTAATACACGAGCATTCGAAATCACATCTAGTATCTATGTAAATACACATTGTGCACAGAGGTAGAATCACAAACTCAATCACCTGCACGGTCTCAGGTACTCTGCACAGGTAGGTATACAAGGGCCCAGGCAAAGCACACGCTATAATTCTAGGGAAACATACTTGAAGGTAGTTAACAGGTCTGTGACCACACATACACACACACAAACACACATACGCACACACACACACAAACACACACACACACGCACACACACACACCCCACACACACACCCCCCACACACACACACACCCTACACACAGACAGACACACACATACACACACACACACGCACGCACAGACACACACCCTACACACAGGCAGACACACACATACACATACACACACACGCACGCACGCACACACACACCCTACACACAGACAGACACACACATACACACACACACATACACACACACACACCCTACACACACACCGCACACACACACACACGCACACACACACACACACCCTACACACAGACACACACATACATGCACGCACACACACGCACGCACACACGCACACACCCTACACACACCCCCCACACACAGACACACACATACACACGCACACACACACACACACACATAAACACACACACACACACAGATTTAACTAAACAGCTTTAACCCCAGCGTCATTGTGATTTCCATAATTATTTCTTATTTCATAAGTGAATGAAAGATGGCGATGAATCTGATCAAATTCAGTGTCTTTAGGAAGGTGCGAATGTCCCACTATTTCTATAAATGGTCGGTGATGGTTGGAGATGTGTAGTTTGTGGATAGCGTCTCTTCTTACTCGAAATGAAGTGAGCGCAGGTTTACTGTCGTATTCGTTTACAATCACGTTGCCTCTTCAGAATTTGATCGATACTATTTTGTGTGGTTCTAACCGACTAGCTACTGGAAGGGAAGTATTACTTTTGGGAGAACACGGAGATTTATTTTCTACACTGGCACTCATTGGATTCGATTCCGGACAGCCAGTAGCCACGAGATATATCTTGGTACTTGCCATGGGGCCGGGGGAGCAACAGGTGGAGTTAGTGGGGCGAGCAAAGGCAGGTAACTCACACCTGTTTCTCGAAAATCTGCCTCGCCTCCTAGAATGGATTGTTCCATCTGTTGGAATTGAATTTTTTTTCTCTTCAGGATTTCATACATTTAAATTCCGAAGTAAGTTTATTGCTAGCTTTGGCGTATTTTCTTTTGGATGGGAAGAAGTGAATACAATTTTTGCGGTTTTGAGGATTATGGATGAAAATAATTGTCTATGTTGACCCAAGCAAAATCTTCACCGAGGAAAATAATTATGATGTTTTAAAATTGCAACTGTGGATACCATTTAAACGACATTTGAATAGGTACATGGATAGGAAAGGTTTAGAAGGGTATGAGCCAAACGCAGGCAGGTGGGACTAGTGTAGATGGGGCATTTTGGTCGGCGTGGGAAAATTGGGCCGAACGGCCTGTTTCCATGCTGTATGACTACCTCTATGACTAATGCGCCTTTCAATTAATTTAAGTAGAGTCATAATAGATATTCAGAAAATACATTAGTAGACATCAAACCATGGCACAGGGAACTGCAGATGCTGGAATCTGGAACAAATGACAATGTGCTGGAATACTCAATGGGCCAGGCAGCATCCGTGGTAGGAATGGATAGGCGATGTTTCGGCTCGGGGGCCATCTTCAGACTGACCACTCTGAGAAGGGTCCTGACCCGAAACGTCGCCTTTCCATAACCTCCTCGGATGCTGCCTGGCCCATTCAGAAATTGAATGGGATTGGAAAAAGGTTAGGACTAAAGACCAATGGCACATTCAAAGGTTCAATTCAAGATGTTTTTAAATGATTTCGATGTTTGGACCACTAATCCAGATAAGAATTTGAATCCTGCCATGGCAGGTGGGAAATTGAAATTCAGGTAGAGTCATGGAGTTGTAGGACACAAATATTGTCCCTTCGGCCCACCAGTTCCATGCTAACCTTTTTGCCAATATACACAAATTGGACTTGCCCACATGCATGGCAGCACAATGGCACAGCTTGATGAGCCGCTGCCTCACAGCACCAGATACCCGAGTTCGATACTGACCTCAGGTGCTGTTGGTGTTGAGTTTGCACGGGCTACCTGGGACCGCGTGGGTTTCCTCTGGATGCTCCAGTTTTCTCCCACATCCCAAAGATGAGCAGTTTGTAGGTTAATTGTCCTCTGGAGCTTGCCACAAGTGTGTCGGGACCAGATGATAAAGTGGATTCACATAGAACTAGTGTGAATGGGTGTTTGGTGGTCGGCGTGCACTCGGTGGGCCAAAGGGCATCATTCCATGCTGTATCTCCAAACTAAATTAGACTCTATTGTAAATGGAGATTTTAGTAAATGGAGAATGTATAAGTAAATGGAGAAAGGTTGGTAACATTGATAATTGGATCGCCATAAAAATTAATGCCACTAGTTATAGTCGTAGAATCATAGAGTGGAAACAGGCCCTTTGGGCCAACTTGCCCACACCAACCAACATGCCCCATCTACACTAGTCCCACCTGCCTGTGTTTGGCCCATATCCCCCTAAACCTGTCTTATCTATGTACCTGTCCAAATGTTTCTTAAACGTTGCGATAGTACCTGCGTCAACTACCTCCTCCGGCAGCACCTTCCATACACCCATCACCCGCTGTGCGAAAAAGTTACCCCTCAGGTTCCTAATAAATCTTTTCTCCCCTCACCTTAAACATAAGGCCCCTGGTTCTTGATTTCCCCTACTCTGGGAAAGAGATCCTGTGCTTCTACCCGATCTATTCCTCTCATGAATTTGTACACTGTTCAGTGAAGGTAATCTGCCATTCCTATGTGACTTTAACAATGGCTGTCCCTGAATGGTCTGGCATGCATTGAGTGCCTCAAGTAAAGAAGGGTGCTGGAGCAGACAGGTGAAGGGGTTTGGATATTCCAGCATCATCAAGATGGAGAGACTGGAAGGGGAGATCCTGCAGAACTGTGACCTCTCATGAGCAAAATTTGGAAAGATGATGAAGCTGGGAAATTGGGCTTAGCATTTTTACCCAAGGCATAATAGATTCAAGGAATGCTATTAAGGAAGATCACTGATGCAGAGAATTAAAAGGGGGATAAGGAAATAATTGACCAATGGCGAGAAGGTGATATTCACCTTTTGTTACTTCCAACCCCCTCCTCCCACACAATAAAATCACCCTTTAATTCCTCTGATGCAGATCATTAACTCACGATATGTTGTAGACTCTATCAACTATTTCAGCACAATTCCCTCTTGGCCATCTCCTCTTTTAATATTTTAAGTACTTTTCTCCAAACCCACCTTTAAGCCAAGCCTTCTGTTGCCCTTCTTAGTCTCTCCTTTCATCTTATATTACAAAACAGATGCAGGCCATTTGGCCCATCAGGCCCTTGCCAGCTTGCAGGGGAAGAATCCCTGCCCTAGTTCCATTCTCCTCATTCCCCTGTATTCCCATGTACCTCTGCAATTTGCTTTTTCTCATGCATGCCCTTTACCTTTCCCTTGATTTATGGTTCAGTATCGATTCATTCATTTCAGTCCTCCTATCAAATGCCTTGGGACATTCCCTATCTTAAAACTACGATATTTATGTTTGTCACACTCCAACAAAAAAATTGGTTTGCAGAACTACTGGGTTTTCCTGTTCAGAAATCCTCTGATGTTCTTGCATATTTTCAGGAAATGTCTCCCAAGACATTGTTTAAAGAGGAAAGCTTTCTTAAAAAAAATTCTTGTTCGTTTTAATGGGGAGATGATGACACATGTCAATGTGACATTTTGTATGAAAGCAACTACTTCAGTTTTATTTCTATTAACTTTAAAACAGGCTCAAAGGGCCAAAGGAGTTATTTTCTTTAAGTATGCATTTCATAATGTTTTAAATATGTACGTGTTTAAGGATGCCAGTGTAATGTGGCATTTTTATGTGCTATTTTCGTGTGTGTAGTTGTCTGCATTTTTTTCCTTATTTTGTTGCACAAGTCCATGAACACTTCAATAAGACCTTCTGTACTTTTGTTTTTTTGTCTATGTCCATACATAGTAAAGAGACAGAGAATGGATATTTATTTATTCCTGTACTTTTTGTTTTGCATTTCATCTCTGATATAATTGTACCACGTGTCTCAAAAGCATGTATTCTCTTGTATCGTCATACTGTCCCTCAGTGTGACACTTTGTCAGATAATTGTTGAAGTAAAAACAGCTTGAAAGATATGAGGTGATAGCAGGTTCCCAGATACATTGATGTAAAGGACATCTCAAATAGGCCCCATAGACCATTTGTATGTCTGGAAAATTCAGTTCACTAGATTTGATTGTTAGGAAAGGAGTCCATGACTCCCGTTTTTGGTGCTTATTATTAAAATGTTTCCAATATTAAGTTAGGTATTATCACTGAGGCGATACTGTGTGTACTGTATTCACTGTCCCTAAGTCATGAAACTATTCAGGATGAGGGGAATAAAATGCCCCTCTCACTCTGAAAACCTCTATGTTTCCATCTTTATTTCTTGTCTGCCCTTTTGGTCATTAAAAAAAAGAAAGAAATCTTTACAGTTTCCTAAAGCCACGGGTTGTGAAAATGGTCTTTTGTGGTAAAGTAAGACCAGCAACGGGAAATCAGCAGCCGGGATTCACCAAATCCATAACCTCCTCAGTTGAAATCAATGAAAAAGAAAATTGAATGTAGTGTAAGTTTGGCTGCCAGTTTGTCGTTGGATATTTTATACTCATCCCACCATGGCGTTCACCCCGCCCTTGGCCCTGAAGAGGTACAGATTCACGAATCTATTCCAGCTGGTCACTTGCAATGTCTGAGCCACTTGAGTAAGTGTCAGCACACTGTTTCCTGCAGAAAACATCACTGTTCTCGCCCAGTCTGGATACAACCATGTTTTATTTTGTTACGGGATACAGCCGTGTATTAACCTCCATATTCAAAACTCACCATCCCTATTCAAAGACCTCGAAGTAAAATGTGGGGCCGAGTTTGACATCGGGGTACATTGTCACACGGGGCACTGGTATTAATCTGTTGGGCATTGCAACAGAATATAAGTGGATGTCTTTCAGGGGGGTGCATTTTCCTTTGTAATTTTCTGCGTTTGCCTGTGCATGTCTGTGGGCGTATTTCTGTCGCGGCGAATATGTCCACGCATCTATCTGATGGTGTTCGTAAATTACTTTATCTAAACGCGAATGTCATTAGGTCTATCTATCGAATCGATTCTGAATCTCCGTGTGTAAAAGAGCTAGCGTGTATTCGCTTTGATGACCCGGTGTAGATGTAATAAGGTAACACTGACAATCCAGGTTGGGGAAGAAAACTTAGTTTGGGATGAATTAAATCTTCCACTTTAAAAGTTGCCGTAGATCGAGTTATTTTCATTAACATGACTACACGGTATAAGTTATTAATAAGTCATTTCCTGGATTTCTGTGACTTCCCCGCCGAGTGCACGACGTGGCAGGCAATTGTCCAGTTTCTACTTGGCTGTTTGGTCTTATCGTCAAGTGTCCTGGTATTGTTGTGGCTATTCTTCGGCTACAACTGGTCAGAACTGCTGCCAGGACGTCACTGTCAAATGGCGCAGAGCAAGGCGGACTAAGACACAGAATTCCAGACCCAGGAAAGTCACATGAAAGTTAGGAGATTTCCCCCACGCACAGTTAGAATCACAACTGTTTACAGTAATGCCGAGATGAGCAGATTAGTTACGTGCAAAAAAAAACAATTGGTATATTGGCCAAAATCGGAATCTAATGTCGGAATCATTTTAGTATCGATTACGATTGCCATCTGCTGGTTATATTCTGGCATTGGCGCGCCAGGAAACCGAGTCCAGCTCCCATTCCCTCTCAGCCTTATCAATATAAAGCTAATTTGTCCAGGACTTGCTCCCGATTCTCGACGCTTTTGTTTACACAGCAACATTTCCTGCTTTTCAGAGAACTGTGCTTCGGCTTTTTTTTAAAAAGAAAAGCCAGCTCTATATCAGAAAAGCAGAACTCGGCATAATAGTAATCAGTTTCCCAGCTCACCACTGCTTCTATTTAACACACAATGCATCATAAAACAAATCCCTCATCCTGACAGGAAGAAAATAGAACAGCTCATAGGCCCAGCTTGTCCAATTTATTGCTAAATTAAAAAGCTCCAACAATGGACATCTTGAGGAACGGCAGGAAACTGGCGGTCAGCAACCGGGACTCGCTGGATGTTCTCAGCAGCGCGAAATCCATGGGAATCTCTGGCCAGGTCTTGGTGCTATTTACAAAGGAGTCCCGGAGTTCATCCGGCAATACCTGGAGTCTCGTTTAAAGCCGCGCGTCAACAATTCCGCATGCAACAAAGCAAACACTCACTGTGAAAATGAAAATGTAAAACTGAACTGTTCCCCCCTTGCAATGTCAGAAAAAAAAGCGAGTTAGTTAAAGTAATAAAATCAATTTCGCCGTGCACTCTCGGGGTGTTTTGGCATCTGTATGCGCCTTCTCACGACAAAGAAGTTAATATCCTTGAGGATGGTTATCACCCATTCCTTCTCTCCTGAGATGCTGCCCGACCTGCTGAGTTACTCCAGCATTTTGTGAATAAATACCTTCGATTTGTACCAGCATCTGCAGTTATTTTCTTACAATATCCTTGAGGAAGTCTGCACCAAAACATAAGGTGCAGCGCGCTTATAAGGTGTAGGCGCTTGAAAGTCTCTCCTGCGTTCAGATTATGAATAACCGTAGAATAAAATAATGATTTTATCTTATTTTTAAATAGGTGAACGAAGCCTTATTTTAGAAGTGCTATCTGAAAAGTGCACACACCTGTCTTTAGTCGTTCGCCACCAGATTATATCTCATTAAAAGTTTAAAGTCAAACGGAATAGACGTCACAACACTTTGTTGCAGCCACTGCTGAGAAAAGTCAGAATGTTTTTGAAACAAAAAGTTTCCTTCTCCCCTGTCTCGTCACCTATTCGCTTTCTCCAGAGATACTGTCTGACCCTCTGAATTACTCCAGCATTTTGTGTCTATTTTCGACGTAAACCAGCATCTGCAGTTCCTTCCTACTACAAAGCAAAGTATCATTTATTTTACTGAATGACACGAAGCCAAAATGTCCCCCCTGTGTCTGAATGTGTCTCTCGCGGGGTTAGCACCAGAAAGAGGACTCGGGGTGGCAGGGTGAGGGACGGGTGTTGGACTTGGAAGGAACAGTAAAAGGTAACCGCGCGGAGCAAGGGCCTCGGCGTCTGAGCACCTTGTTAAATGTTAAACAAGTCAATTAGCAGATAGCTGGATGCTCTCCCCCGGGCTATCAGAATGAAAGAATTGAAGTATCGCCAATGGGGCGGGGGGGGGCAAGGGTGCAGGAAGGCCACGGACACTGAATGATCAGTTTGTTCGTGGGAAATCCCTTTCCTATTCGTGACCTCTGATCCATTCTTCCTGTCTGTTCTGAAATGAGTTGCTTTTCTGAAGAGGAGCCATATGAATATGTATCTCTGAGCGCGTGGATCTGAATGTGAATCTCTGAGTGCATGTCTCCCCGCCTGAAACATGTTTATGTTCTGTAAGTACTCGTTGAAGTTATGTTAGCAATCCTCGATCACGGGGTATTTTAATAAGTAATTTTAATAAGTATGGATAAAAAGCACTTTCAGTGTCGCTGTAATTCACGTCCCGCGTTAAAAGGACAAGAGGGTCGTTTACATTTTTAGATCACTTCGTGTTCACTTGTTTTGCTTGTGTTTTTTTTTAAAAATGTGCATTTATCGTATGGAAAAGTTACCTCGTAATTAGCACATTTTTAACCGAAAACTGCCGGCCTCAACACTCCCTTCAACACCTCTGATCCCTCTGCAGCGGAGAGTTTGTCAAACTTCTGTGTTGTGTCTACCCGCCGGTGCTTTATGTTACTGGAGGCAGCAGGAAAATGACCCCCAACTCTGTCCCAATCTATTCACTCCGGAAACCCAATCGGAGTTTTCCCAAGGCAGCGTCACTCTGCGCAAAGTTGCATCAATGGGAACGGATTCCATTATTTTATATATATATATATATTGAATAAAACACTTCGAGCCCGTTCAAAGGGATAATAAATAGCAGCACTGCCGAGTAACAGTCTGAGCGATCCAGTGAGAGGCGGCCGAAGTGCTGGCTCCCTAAGGCCAATGGGGAAGACATGGGTCTAGAGCCACTCCACTCGATGCAACTTTTAAGTAAGAGTGGAAATCGAGCTAGCCCTGTGTGGCCAAGGATCCGATTACAGCAACTGATGTGTGTAAACACAAGCCCTGTGAAGCTGGATTGGCGGGAGCTGGAGAAAACAATCACAAAACAAAGTATAATGCACTCCCGTGAAATTGTTCTTACAGACAGCTCACGGCAATCCTCCCCGTGAAAGTGTAGCAAGGACAACTGGCACCGATAAAGACTAAAGTTTGGAAGATTTCACGGACATGTTTAACTTGCTTTCGTTTCTAAGCAAACTTTAATCACAAACGGAACCGTTCTTTATCTTAAGTGCGTTACACGTTCTCAAGTTGTTCAAATCGGCCCCTGTTTTTCTTTTTGTTTTGATTAGTTATTGATTTCCATTGTGTTAATAGGGGCTTTAACTCGATAATGCTTTGCCGGTTAGTGTGGCCGCGGCAGCTCTTGCTCTTACTCTTTCTTTCTCTCTCTCTCTCTCTCCCTCCCCCCCCCCCCCCCCCTCTCCCGTCTCAGCCAATGTTGGCTACTGATGGAGCGTTTTTAAATCGCAGCTTTCATTGTATCCCGACTTCCAGCCTAAGGTAATGCAATAGGGAGAGAAAGAGAGGGGACGCTGTCTCTTTAAATCCAGCCCATGTTAAGACGGTCACCGGGTTACTGTCTTTTAATGAGCTCGCCAGGAGATCGCTCTCCAATAACGACCTTTCGCTGACCTCGGCGATCGAGGACGTGTCTGACACTTCATCAGAGCGAGAAGAAAGGAAGAGACAGACGGGGAGACAGGGACAGGGAAAGGGAAAGGGCGCTCTGGGTCCAGGGAAAGCCGCGTGTTTGCAGGGAACTCTCTCTCTCTCGCTCTCTCTCCCCCCTCCCTCTCCCTCCTTCTCTCAGCCGGGCCCAGGTCCACACTTGCCCCCTCCCCCTGCAACCCCCTCCCCAGCGGGCAAGCACTGGGATCGCTCATCCCCACCCCCACCCCCTAAAGTCCCACCCTGTGATTCTTCACAACTTGATGGCCTTGACCGAGCTGTGCTGCGCCGGCCGAATAAACTAACCCGGAGTGTTAGTGAGACAGAGAGTCACAGAGAGAGATAGAGAGAGACAGAGAGAGGCCGGTGTGGAGGCTGGGGGTCAGTCCGCCCCTAAGCAGGAGTCAGGGCTGACTTGGGAAGGGGACTAAAGATCAGCCGGGAGTCAAGCCCTGGGCGCCCAGACCAACTGGACTTGGATTTTGTTAACGGCAGTTGAAGCAGGTTGGTGTCCAGTCCCATCCCGAAGGTAAGCGCCGGCCTCCTCTCTCAGCCCTCTCCTACACCCAGCGACAGCGGGGAGCGACCACTGCCCTTCACCCCACCGCCCGCTCCCTCCCTCCCTCCCCTCAAACTCTCTCCCTCCCTCTCCCCTCAAACTCTCTCTCTCTCTCTCTCTCTCTCTCTCTCTCTCTCTCTCTCTCTCTCTCCCTGTGTGTTCCTGCAGGTTACCCGCCCCGCTCACTCTTTAAACCAGCCGGCAAACTCGGGAGAAAGTTGCTCCCCGTTCAAACTTCATTCAGTTTTATGAAAGACTACTCTTCCACCCCCCTCGCCCTCACTACACACACACACAGGCGCTGTTACTCTGCTCTCTGGGCCTGCCGCTGGGAAACGCCGCGGTACAGCGGGGCTCCGGCTAACGGGGGTCTCCACACCGCGAACCCCCCGAAGCATAGACCCCTGTAACAGAGTGCACCCCCTCCAAAGCAAAACATGCACACGTCAAAGCAGAAATAAAGTGCATCGCCGCATCATTCCCGCGGCTTCCCCGCGCATTATCGGGGCATCTGACCGTCCCCTCTCTCCCTCCCTCTGTCTCTGTGTGTCTCTGTCTGTCTCTCTCTCTCCCTCTGTCTCTCTCTGTCTCCCTCCCTCTCTCTCCCTCTCCCCTCTCTCTGTCTCTCTCCCCCTCTCTCTGTCTCTCTCCCCCTCTCTCTGTCTCTCTCCCCTCTCTCTGTCTCTCTCCCCCTCTCTCTGTCTCTCTCCCCCTCTCTCTGTCTCTCTCCCCCTCTCTCTGTCTCTCTCCCCCTCTCTCCCCTCTCTCTGTCTCTCTCCCCCTCTCTCTGTCTCTCTCCCCTCTCTCTGTCTCTCTCCCCCTCTCTCTGTCTCTCCCCCTCTCTCTGTCCCTCTCCCTCTCTCTGTCCCTCCCCCCCCCCCCCCCCCCCCCCCCCTCCGGGCGTCTCGGGACGGGAGCTTCCTCTTCTTAGCCCGGAGACAGACCCACGCCGACATTATCTATCCCTCTATCGCTTTCGAATCGAGGTCCTTCCCTGTAATTGGGCTTAAAACGGCACCTGTGGAACCAGTCGCGCTTTCGACGAGTCTGTACCGTAGAAAGAGTGGGAGAGGCAGTTTTGAACTGCGGCCCTGGGCTGGGTTGGCCTGGGCTGGGTTGGGTTGGGTTCCCCGCTTCACCCACTTTCTCTTTACCACCGATATCTAATTATTAACAAGAGGGCGAGGGAGCACGATCTACAGAGAGTCTGCACCTTTCTGTTTTCATCCCTCGCCGTGTATAAACAGTATCCGAGTTAGTTCATTTGCTAACATGAACTAGTTCATTTGTTCTATATCTCTCTACATCACCTTCTATATTTCTCCTTTTCCTTTCCCCTGACTCTCAGTCTGAAGAAGGGGGGTCTCGAACCGAAACGTCACCCATTCCTTCTCTCCAGAGATGCTGCCTGTCCCGCTGAGTTTCTCCATCATTTTGTGTCGAGCTAGTTCATACAGATGTGTGGAACCACGCTCCAGATGTTTACCAATATGACCTCTATTTATGTAGGTCAGAACGCAGTAGCTTCACGCTCAATGTGCGATAATCAACGTTTTATTGTGTTTTAGAAACGCAGAAAAGAGGGTACATAATATCCATGTATGCTTTTACAATATACATATTCAATATCAATAGATTATAACATATTTGGATAGAGCGCCACTCAAAACTCCCCCTTCAATTTTCGGCGACAACTTTCCCCGCCATCTATAAGTGGCGAGAGTTGTTAAGGTGAAGGCGAGAGTATCACAGGCCGCGAATATTTCAACCACAAAGTGTTTTTGAACGGCTGCAGTTTCTAGAGTTTCACCGTTGCCCTCGATTCCTGTAATTTCCGTGAACTGTGAATGGGATCAGCGCAGTTGAGAAAAGAGGAGGCCGGATTTACTCAGTTAAGATTAATCTAACAGCACCTTACCATACAGTAGTCTGTCCCTGAAAGTTATTGCAAGTTAATGATCTGGAGCAGCTCCCGTTGAGGCTGTCTGATTTGCATGTTATAGTACTTGAAGGTTAGGTAAACAGAGACTAGCCTCTTAACCTTCAGTCGAGATAGAACCAGTTCCTCCAACGAAATGCAAATACATTCGACGAAAATAATATTTCGGGGGAAGAGATGTTTTAAATGAAGTAGCTGCCTCAACTAATCGCAGCGCTTAATCATTGATGGACTCAGGATAGTTTCGATTTCCATTGTCTGCTCGGTTTTATGCTTGCACCTCCTCAAGTCTCTTTCCAATTGAACTGTATTATTTGTCTTTTGAAAGTCTATTTTGTCGCTAATACTCTTTTTCTAAATTCCGGTGGAATACCTGAGCATTTATTTTTCCCTTGCCCTCATCCCTGTATCAATAGGTTCAGACGCATGTAAACCCATTGAAACCTACGTGAATTTCTGATCTTCGCGATTTAAAAATAATTAAAGCGTGTGGGTGTTTTCAGTGTCAAAGATAAAGACTCGTTTTCACAATTAAAAGACGCTGAGGGGAGTAAAGGACATTGTTCGCAGTTGCCACCTATTTTAAAATTTACAATATCTCTAGATCATGAAAGTTGCATGGTTTTGAAGGTCACATATTATGACATGATATTGTTCAATAACTATCTCACACAAGTAATGAACTGAATATTATATTTCAAGCAATAAATGTTACCCACGGGATGGGCGGAGGCACAACAGTTTACACTTGCAAACGGGTTATAGCTTTTTATGCCGTGGATGGCTGCAGTAAATCTGTAGGTGTGTTCCCTTGTGTCTTATGACACATGTATGCACAAAGATAGTGTGCCATTGACAAACAACTGACTAGCATTACTGTTGATATCAAGGTTAGTATTCCCCATATATAGTTATTGTCAAATACATTAAAAATACTTCATTCTTGTAATGTTTTATTAACTTGAGTTTCTGTATTAACCCCCTAAACCATTCAGAGACATTTTGTTCATTTTTATTTAATCTAATCAATGTAATAACAGAGATGAGAGCAGCAGGCACAATATCAACATTTTATGCATCTTCGTGGATAGACACAGCAAAGTTTGTTTGTGCAGATCCACCACTTTCATCATGTTCTCATTGAATCGTGCACATTTTCCAGTGTATGTTCAGACAATCAAACATTTGTCCATGTGAAGTTAGTGCTGAAGATAATCTTTGATGGAACCATTTTTTTTTTTTTAATCACCACAGCTACCTAGTAGTTATAAATGGTTGGTGCAGATATGAAGCCTTTGCATCATAGATGTTGATTTCTTGGGGGCAAAGAAGGGGAAGGAGGTCATGACCCAGCAAAGCAAAAGTCAGGGTTAAATTCCACCCTAAGGGAAAGAGCTGAATTATGATTCCTTTTCCGCTCCCCTCATCATCAGGAAATGTCTACAAAATGTTGACCTACCTCCAAAAATGCATTCAGTTAAAGAGATTATTTATAAATCTTCTGTTAAGATGCTGTAGCAACATGTATGTGTTTATGTGCACATGTATGAGTGAGACGTTGTTTCTGTAGCTATGTGGGAGGTACGTAGTTTATTTCCAGCTTCCTTTGTGACTCTGTCTATATTGATTTTATCTCAACATTTTTCTTCCAGGTTTTGGACGAGTTAGGCAATGTAAAGTTCTGCATCGATGCCAGCCAGCCTGATATAGGGAGCTGGCTCAAATACATCAGGTTCGGACGGAGCTATGATCACAACCTAGTCGCATGCCAGATAAATGATCAGGTATGTTGAAAATACTTGTTCGACTTTATCTCTTGGGGATTCAAAGGTTTGTCACTATTGAAAAGCTTAGAGGAGAACGTTGGATTTGAAACCGATAGCAAAGCTACTGTGTTAGATCCTTATGTCCCGTCTGCTCTTGTGTTAAGTGGCATAGGGTAGATGTTTAGCACAGATTTACATGCGTTTTTTCCTCACGGAATGGCAATTATGTTTCTTCTTCTTGTCCATTGTTGTTATCTCTTGCCTCTTTGTTGTTTTACGACTCCTGTTTGAAAACACACAAATCATTGAAACTGCCTCCCCACCACAGAAGCTGCTCAAACCTAATCGCATGTAAATTGTCAGTGGGAAGAAACAATGGACATTAGCAAAGCATGTAATAACCAGAGCCAAGTTACAGAATCTCACATTTTAAATGGAGCTGAATGACACTATACTAAAGCTACATGAATATAGTTACCTTAAAAATACAAATAGAATTGTGTGTAGCTGCCAAAAGAAAATGAGATGAAATATAAAGAGTGCATTGTAAAGGATATGTATTGACTTTAGTTGTATTTGTCTTACTGCAAGCACTGGAGACTAGATCAGTCCCCAATACTTATCAATAGGCCTGTCCACATATTTTATGTTTAGATCTGTTACTTAGTCATTTGTAATCAAAATGTGACGGTGTAATTCACACCCAGTGGCAGCGCGAGTGAAGTTTCCTCTCCATGTGCAGAGCTACACAGGAAATTTGTGCGCAACTCATTACAGGACAAGTATTTTGAATCTATGTAAATGACAGAATCAGGACTCAATGGCTGTTAGCAAGAATTGGAGAGATGGGAGAGTAGAATTCAGTGACAGGTATCTACCCAAAACTTTAAGATAAATTAGATTTCAGACAGGATGAATACATGGAAAGTGTTGCTCTATTTAAGTCAAGAGGAAGCAGAGGGTGATGGTGGAAGGTTGCTTCTCAGACTGGAGGCCTGTGACTAGTGGTGTGCCTCAGGGTTCGGTGCTGGGCCCGTTACTGTTTGTCATCTACATCAATGATTTGGCTGAGAACATGCAGGGCAAGATTAGCAAGTTTGCTGATGATACAAAAGTGAGTGGTTTTGCAGAAAGTGAAGATGGTTGTGAAGGATTGCAGCAGGATCTGGATCAATTAGCCAGGCGGGCGGAGGAATGGTTGATGGAATTTAATACAGAGAAGTGTGAGGTGTTGCATTTTGGGACGTCGAACAAGGGCAGGACCTACACAGTAAATGGTAGGCCTCTGGGTAGTGTTGTAGAGCAGAGGGATCTAGGAGTACAGGTACATGGTTCCTTGAAGACCGAGTCGCAGGTATATAAGGTGGTCAAAAAGGCTTTGGGCACTTTGGCTTTCATCAGTCAGAGTATTGAGTATAGAAGTTGGGAGGTCATGTTGCAGTTGTATAAGATGTTGCTGAGACCGCATTTAGAATATTGCGTTCAGTTCTGGGCACCATGTTATAGGAAAGATAATGTCAAGCTTGAAAGGATTCAGAAAAGATTTACAAGGATGTTGCCAGGACTAGAGGTTGTGCGCTATTGGGGGAGGTTGAGTAGGCTGGGTCTCTATTCCATGGAGTGCAGGAGGATGAGTGGTGATCTTATAGAGGTATACAAAATCATGAGAGGAATAGATCGAGTAAATGCACAGAGTCTCTTGACCAGAGTAGGGAAAACGAGAACCAAAGGACATAGGTTCAAGGTGAAGGGGAAAAGATTTAATAGGAATCCGAGGGGTAACTTTTTCACACAGAGGGTGGTGGGTGTATGGAACAAGCTGCCAGAGGAGGTAGTTGAAGCTGGGACTATCCCATCGTTTAAGAAACAGTTAGACAGGTACATGGATAGGACGGGGTTGGAGGGATATGGACCAAGCGCAGGCAAGTGGGACTAGTGTAGCTCGGACATTGTTGGCCGGTGTGGGCAAATTGGATCGAAGGGCCTGTTTCCACACTGTATCACTCTATGAATATGACTAAGAGCTTTCTAAGTTTTGAGTGAAGATTTAATTGGCAAGAGCTGAGGTTATGGATGGACTTGGGTGTGGAACTGGGCTGCAGTTGCAATAGAGTTGAAGTGGGAGCAAAAGCTTGAACAGTTTACTTCAGCCTGAGACATCAATAGGAAGGGGATGTGTTGGTGAGGAGGTTACTGGGTGTGTGACAGATGGTAATGATGAGGCTTCACTAAAGGAAATGCTGGTTCAGCCAAGCCCGGATTGAGGAAATCGCCTTGAGTGCAAACACCCAGTGAAATGATCGAGAGGTCAAGAAGAAATAGAATATAGTCACAAAATGCTGGAGTAACTCAGCGGGTCGGGCAATATCTCTGGAGAACCCAAAACGTCACCTGTTCTTTTTCTCCAGAGATGATGCCTGACCAGCTGAGTTACACCAGCATTCTGTGTCTATCTTCAGTATAAACTTGCAGTTCCTTCCCACACAGAAATAGAATATAGTTTAGTTTAGAGATACAGCATGGAAACAGGCCCTTCGGCCCACCCTGTCCACACCAACCATCAATCACCCATACACTAGCTCCATGTCCTACACACGAGGGGCAATTTATAGAAGCCAAATAACCTACAAATCTGTACATCTGTACTGCACCTGCACACAAAAATATATGCAGAGGTCATATTGAAACAAATATATCGTGCAATACTGCCACCAAAGGGCTGCATGTTAAGAGTCCAGAGTGTTTCTTTGTCATATGTCATAGATAGAACAATAAAATCCTTACTTGCTGCACAACAGAATATGTAAGATGGTACCCTGTAAACAATTTAATAAACAAAAAACAGTTCAGTATATAAATATATATAGTGATTTTGTTTTCATTTATTATATTGTATATTGTACATACACATACATACAAGCATACACATAAAACAAACAAACAATGACAATGCAAAAAGACAAAACCATTGCCCCCAAGTCCATGTAGTCCAGAGCTTATTTGGAGATTGTAGTGTTTAATAGCCTGATGGCTGTAGGGATGATTGGATAGAAGAGAGGAACTGCAAAAGATGTAGATGTACAAAGGAGAGAAGTGAAATTATTGTTAGAGGCAGTTTGTGTACATTTGATGAGTTAAGGTGGATATAATAGAGACAGGTCTCTCCCAAGTGGAATAAGGCAACACGGACAATGTCAAAGAAATCAACATTTGTGACTTTACCCTTCTCTTTGATGTAGCAGGTGGATTAAACTTCCAATCATCTGTTCCTTGGGCAAGTAGACAAGGATGTAGAAAGGGAAATAGATGTAGGAGACGATAATGAAGCAAAATATTGCAGACCTAGAAACCTGTAGTAAAAGCAGAAAAAAATGAAAACGCTCATCAGGTCAGGCAGCATCTGTGGAGAAAGAAACAGAGTTAGCATTTCAGTTTTGCAAGCTGAGATGGGTGGAGAGCAGAATTGATCAGGAAAGGTTGATAACATTGTCAAAACATAACTGTTCCTTGCGTGTAAAGATAGATAAGAAAAGGCAATCACAGTTTATCAGGTTTCACCATGTGTCAAGTCATTTTGCTTGGCGTTGTTCTTCATCCAGTAGAGTTAACAATAGATTCACAACATCTCATAAAGGGATATCTTCTGCTCAGGATTGCCTCAGTGATGCCTTTGAAAGGGAGGAGGGACCATGCCTAAGAAAGGGGAAGCTTTCTGAATGCAAAATATACTGATGTGGATATGGAAATTCTATAATAAAATCAGAAGCCTCCATAAATACGTAGAAAGTCACGGACAAGGCCTGGTTTACTGTACTAATCAGAATGATTCACCTAGGAGGGGGCTAGATGCCAAAACTAGGCGGGCAGGTAAATGGGAATGGGCGACAGAGTAAGAGATCAGTCCGGCAATTAAGATAAAGTTGGAATAGATGATAGAAAGTCAGCAAGCCAGACGTTCTAACAAGATGTGAAGAAAATAACAAAATATTAGATAATAACAAATATCACTGGCAAAATAAACAAAACATTTTGTAGTTTATGTACAAAGCTCAAAGAACTGACCGCACAACAAATGCAACAATTTAATTATAGTCAATACCACAGCCGGGAACCATTCATCTATTAGAATGCTTTATTTTTTTTCATTGGGTGGGATGATATTGAAAATTGGGCTTAGGAATGATTAAAAATATATATATTTTTAATTCAGCTGCATTACACAAAATATTTCTTCCCCCTCAACCTGGTCATTGTGAGATCTGCTTGTTCTTATTCTGATTAGTTTTCTTTCTAAACTGTTGATTCTATTTTATTACGGTAATGTAATTATTGATGGCTTTGTTGGTAAATCAAGTTAAGTACAGAGTGATGGTTGGCCTGATGGATGGATGGCTGAAACTGACCTGAAATTGATCACTGAGAAAGTGGCAGAATCTGAGAGTAGATAATAATAATGCTGCTAAGCTGAGCTTGGGTTTCCTAATCATGTCTTTTTTTCCAGATGAAGATAATAATCTTCTTATGTCAATGGATAATTTTTGTACCTTTGATTTGTTAAGTAGTAGAATATGTTACCACATTCAATGTATATAAGTTATGCAATGAAATTGCATTATATGATGATTACATAGGCTAACCATTACATGAAATCAGTGGACAAAAGAATTTCATTTAAAAGTCTACAGGCATTTGTATGTTAATATAGCACAGTATGGCTTCACACTTTATGGAGAGAGTCTCGACATTTGTTCTCTTTGTAAAGTGGGAATTTTGCAATGATTCCTATTAATCCTGACAACGAGTCTTTATTCCTAGCAGTTTATTAATAAACAGCTTTGAAATTACCATGTATAAATAGTAGCATAAGAATGGCTAATTTTTGGTATTGAATTCCACTGTTTCATATTCTAATGAAAATGGTAATCTGTTAATTCTGAGTGGGATATATAAATAGCAGTCAAGGGAATTTCATATGAATCCCTTAAGCATTCTTATGCTAATATTTGCACAATGTATTTCCAGGCCAGAGATCTCACACATACAAGCACAAAACACATGCTTAGGCCCTGGGCTGCTCAGGATTTCCATTAGATTGAATGTGTTCTCTCAGCAAAAAATAAGCCGCAGCATAGCAAAAGATTGCACAATTTTAAGCACTGATTTCAGTTCGTTCAAATCTAGTTTCTGCAATATTTCAGCCTAGTTTAAAACAAAAAATCGCGATGGAATTTGTCCCTGCTCCTAAAAGCGGGGAAATTCTAGATTCCGATTATTCGCCATAACACTTTTAGCTGAGAGATACAGTATGGAGACTGGTCCATCGGCCCACTGGGCCAGCACCCGTACACTAACACCACCCTACACACGAGGGCCAATTTACAATTTTTACCAAAACCAATTGACATACAAACCTGCACGTCTTTGGAATGTGGGGGGAACCCGGAGCACCCGGAGAAAACCCACGCAGTCACAGGGAGGACGTACAAACTCCGTACAGACAGCACCCGCAGTCAGAATCGAACCCAGGTCTCTGGCGCTGGAAGGCAGCAACTCTACCACTGCGCCCCTGTGGGGTTTCAAGGAAGATCTTAAAATGAAGCATCGGTTATGAGTGCAAGAATAACGTTTTGAAAGCTTTTGAATAACGTTTTGAAAGCTTTTTGAATGTACATACATATATATTTAAGTATATTCTTTGCACAAGGAAACTGGCAATTGATTCTGTATAGTTCTTAGAGTATTTTCTGCACTTTGAAGCCAAGTTCCTTGCAGATAGTGAGTGAGCCAATCTCATTAAAAAAACAAAGTGCTGGAGGAACTCAGTGGGTCAGGCAGCATCTGTGGAAGGAGTGGACAGGGTGACTGCTGAGTTCCTCCAGGACTTTGTTTTGCTCAAGATTCCAGCATTCGCAATCTCTGGTGACCTTATTGAAATCACTTCCTTCTATGATTGGACCCATTTTCAGCTGTAGTAATCAAAATCATAAATATATTAGAGCATTTTAGAGCATCAAAAAACTTTGCTACATTGTCCTGGTTTGTGGTAGATTTAATATCCAGTGATATGCAAATAAATTTGTGGGACCTTGTGGGAAAATAAATCCAAAGTTAGACACAAAATGCTGGAGAGTAACTCAGTGGAACAGGCAGCATCTCTGGAAAGAAGGAATGGGTGATGTTTCTGTCGGAAGAAGGGTCTCAACCCGAAAAGTCACCCATTCCTTCTCTCCAGAGATGCTGCCTGTCCCACTGAGTTACTCCAGCATTTTGTGTCTATCTTTTTGGTTTAAACCAGCATCTGCAGTTCCTTCCTACACAAATCCAAAGTTTGTTTGGTTTTGAGTGCAGATTGTGGGAACACCAAATGCACCAGCTGTAGAAATTCCATAACTTGAAGAATGTTAGAAGAAGTGATTCATCAAACATCTGATTCACTCGTATTTAGAGAGGATTTCTTTCAGTAATACATTCATCATCTACTATTTTGTTACTGTGTTACAGCACAGAAACATGCCCTTCAGCCCAACTTGTCCATGCCGACCTAGATACCCCATCTAATCTAGTTCCATTTGTTTGTGCCCACATTCCACAAAATATCTTCTATCCATGTTCCTGTCCAAGTGTCTTTTAAACGCTGTTATACAACCCGCCTCATATACCTCCTCTGCAGCTTGTTCCATATATCCACCACCCTCTGAGTTTAAAAAAGTCGCCCCTCAGGTTCCTATTAAATCTTAGGTACAAGGGACTGCAGATGCTAGTTTACACGAAGAGACACAAAGTGCTGGAGTAACTAAGCGGGTCAGGCAGCATTTGTGAAGAACATGGATAGGTGAAGTTTCAGTTAGGGACTGTTCTTCAGATCTTCAGACTGAAGATCTGAAGAACACCTATTCATTCCACTCTGTATCCTATTAAAACCCCTATGTCCTCTGGTTCTTGGTTACGCTTTTCCGGGTAAAAGATTCCGCACATTCACCCTATCTATTCCCCTCATGCTTTTAAGATCGCACCTCAGCCTCCTGCGCTTTGCGTAAAAAGTGCTGGCCTGCCCAACCTCTCCCTATAGCTCAGATCCTCGAGTCCTGGCATCATCCACATAGAGGTTAACATCTTTGGTGCAGCGAATTCCAGAAGGGGAAATCCATAAAAGCATTACAATTCTCCACAAGTATAGCCAACAAAAATGTAGCCAATTTACACGTCCGCAAGGTGTTTTTGAAGAAAGAAGTTGAAGTGTTATCAGTTTTTGTAGCAACAGATAAGGATTTGTCTTATTATAAGAAAATAACTGCAGATGCTGGTACAAATCGATTTATTCACAAAATGCTGGAGTAACTCAGCAGGTCAGGCAGCATCTCGGGAGAGAAGGAATGGGTGACGTTTCGGGTCGAGACCCTTCTTCAGATGTCCCTTATTCCTGTTTCTCACACTTTAATGATGATTGTTACTGAGTCAGGCAATTACCAGTGGAATTACACACACACTCATGACTAATGCTTTTATTGTCACAAACCTAACACTGCACCTGATCGGACTGTCCTCCAGACAGCTATGATCTTTGTTTGCATTGCTTAACTGTTATCTTGTATTCCTTTAGGGAGTGGTCAGAAAACCCCCCAGTTTATTCACACCTTTCTAACATTCTGCTAATGCACTGGGGAATTGTTGACAAGATAAAAGACACTGCCAAGGTCTAGGCAGTCTCATTTTACTGTTTAATCTTTGGAATAGCACAAATTAGCCAAACCCTCATGTTCAATTTTACACCAATTTACTTTAAAAGAGGTTGCAAGTCAAGGAAAATATAACTTATACTATAATGGTTTATACTTACATTTTTATCCTACTTTTAATGATACATACTGTTTCTTATTCTTTAATCCAAGCCTTTGGATGGCAAAACAAAGTATTATCAATGTATTGGCTTGCTGGGCCACATTTTGGAAAACTCAGCTATTTCACCTGTAACTACTTTTGGCCTTAGTCCTTTGACCTTTGTTGTTAAATTGACCAAATATCTGATTCATTAACTCCTGGATGTGTGGCAAGCCTATGCATCCGTTGGTTAGCAAAAAATGTTTCAACAAATCCTCAATCTCCCTATAAGAAATTGTCTTATCAGTTTCTTCGCTACTTACCTTACTAACATATAATCTTGCTTTTCTATTCAGTCCCGAGCATGTACTTCAACAATTGGTCCATTTTCAAATTTGCCCCCTTGAACTTACAAACTATTGCTCACATGTTTCAGCCTTTCCTTTTTAGTTTAGTTCAGAGATACAGCATGGAAACAGGCCCCCTCCAGCATGGAAACAGGCCCCCTTCAGCCCACCGAGTCTGTGCCGACCAGCAATCCCCGCATCCTGACACTTTCCTACGCACACTAGGGACAATTTATAATTTTACCAAACCAATTAGCCTACAAACCTGTACGTCTTTGGAGTGTGGGGGGAAACCGGAGCACCCAGGGAAAACCCATGCGGTCACAGGGAGAACGTACAAACTCTCTGCGGACAGCACCCGTAGTCAGGACCAAACCCGGGTAAGGCAACAACTCTACCGATGCGCCACCATGCCACTCCGTGTCCAAGGAAGTGTTGTTCTCACTACCAAGACCATTGAGATAATCCAGAACTGGCAGAACTGATTCCTCTTCACACGGTTAAGTGCATTAATGGTACATGTTCTCTTTCAACTATTTGCACTCTTCCTTGCCAATCAATTTTGATTGCACCTTGCGGTCCACATTCCACTTACTCAATGTAGATGGCATGGAGAAATCTACATTAGCAATACATTCTTATCCTCTTTCTCTTAGTGATGCTTGTTTCTGCCCTGAACTCTACTCTCAAGCGACAGGGTCGCTGGTCAGCGCAGACACAGTGGGCCAAAGGGCCTTTTTTCCACACTGCACCTCCAAAGTTAAGTAAACTATTGATTGAAAGTTTCTGAAAGGACTTGCACTAGGAATGGACACATGCGTTTAAATATATGTGCAAGATGATTTTAAGATATGATTTAATTGTAAAAAAAACAAACAGAGGAGTTTTATTTTCCCAATACAATTTCTAGGCAACCATGTCCGAACAAATCAGTGTGTTCATTAAGACACGGTTACCTAGAAATTGGATTGAAAAAAGCCTCAGAAGCTTCACATATTCCTTCAGTATTTCAATGGAGATTTTAAATTTATAACCATTGATTGATTGATTTACAAACCAAAGCCTCCCATGCCATTCAAAATAATTATTAGTTTACTTTAGTTTAGTTTAGTTTAGTTTAGTTTAGTTACAGGCCCTTCAGCCCACTGAGTCCACAGCGATCAGCGATCCCCGCACATTAACACCTACCCTACACACACTAGGGCCAATATCACTTTTATACAAAGCTAATTAACCTACAAACATGTTTGTCTTTGGAGTGTGGGCGAAAACCGAAGATCTCGGCGAAAACCCATGCAGGTCACGGGGAGAACGTACAAACTCCGCACAGACAAGCACCCGTAGTCAGGATCAAACCCGGGTCTCTGGCGCTGTAAGGCATTGGCTCTACCGCTATGCCACCGTACCACCCTTAGATCTGATCATTTTTTGTGGCACACGACATAAATCAACATTTCTCGCAGTATCTTCACTCATTTAATTATTCCTTGAATGCCCTATTCATATTCACTGTGGCGTTTACAAGTAAAATAGTTGATGTTCTGACTGGCATGACAAGCCACTCATTTGTGGAAGTGCCCCACTGCCAAATGAGGCGATACTGTTAACCAGCACATTACTGTTAGTGATGCTGTGCCTTCTGTGACTTCAGGCCCCATTCAATAATGCAGTTTGGTGTGCTAAACATAGAAAATAGTTGCAGGAATAGGCCATTCGGCCCTTTGGACCATTCAATATGATCACTGCTGATCATCCAAAATCAATACCCCGTTCCTGCTTTCTCCCCATACCCCTTGATTCTGTTAGCCCGAATAGTTATATCTAACTCTCCCTTGAAAACATCCAGTGAATTGGCCTCCACTGCCTTCTGTGGCAGAGAATTCCACAGATTCACAACCCTGGGTGAAAAAGTTTTTTCCTCATCTCATTCCTAAAGGGCCTATCCCTCATTCTTAAACTGTGACCCTTGGTTCTGGACTCCCCCAACATCGGGAACATTTTTCCTGCATCTAGCCTGTCCAATCCCTTAAGAATTGTGTATGTTTCTATAAGATCCTCTCTCATCCTTCTAAATTCCAGTGAATACAAGCCCAGTTGATTCATTCTTTCATCATATGCCAGGCCTGCCATCCCGGGAATTAACCCGGTGAACCTACACTACACTCCCTAAATAGCAAGAATGTTCTTCCTCATATTAGGAGATCAAAACTGCACACAATATTCCAGGTGTAGTCTCACCATGGTCCTGTACCACTGCAGTAATACCTCCTTGCTCCTATACTCAAATCTTCTCGCTATGAAGGCCAACATGCCATTTGGTGTCTTCACTGCCTGCTGTAAGTGCATGCTTGTTTTCAAGGATGATGTACAAGGACACCCAGGTCTCATTGCATCTCCCCTTTCCGTAATCTGACTCTGTTCAGATAATAATCTGCCTTCTTGTTCTTAACTGTGCAGTATTGACATTGTTTCCAATACTCAGTCACGTCAGCATAATTTTCATCAGTGTAGAAAGGAACTGCAGATGCTGGTTCAAACCGAAGATAGACACAAAATGCTGGAGTAACTCAGTGGGACACGCAGCATCTCTGGAGAGAAGGAATGGGTGATATTTTGGGTCAAGACCCTTCTTCAGACTCGGTCACCCATTCCTTCTTTCCAGAGATGCCGCCTGTCCCGCTGAGTTACTCCAGCATTTTGTGTTTATCTTTAATTTTTATCAGTGTTGCAACCCATATTACGATAGCTCAACTTAATAAATAACATCCTCGTTATTAATTATTAATAATGTATACATTGTGCATAGGAGAAGGGAACTAAAGGTAATCTGGTCCTGTTAATTATGTTGATGACCAGTTGAGAGACCATTTTAATTCTTTGTTAAAGTATACAGGTTTGTACATTATTGATTAGCGGGACATCCACTGTAATTAAAAACAAACATTGGAAGAATCAATAAGGTAAGATTCATATAGCAAGCCTTTGAGGATTACGCAAGCTATACAAAGCAATTAAGTTTTGATTAAGAATTTTTCCATTTAAATCTTTGTTTTGAAGTAATAACACTTCAGTTCATGGTTAGTCTGTTTTACACAGAAAAACTGTATTACGTGGTCAGCAAGTGCTGAGTTTGGTGATAATAGGTAGAGTTGAATATTCATAGAATTACATTGAACATAAACACAGAAGAAACCATTCAGTCTAGCCTGCCTCTATAATTTTTATTTGTTCACCTAAGCCGGACATAGAATGCTGGCGTGTGTAGGAAAGAACTGCAGATGGTGGTTTAGACCGAAGATAGACATCAAATGCTGGAGTAACTCAACGGGTCGGGCAGCATCTCTGGAGAAAAGGAACAGGTGACGTTTCGGGTTGGAAATCTACTTCACCCAAAAGAGGCATTTATTCACAAAATGCTGGAATAACTCAGCAGGTCAGGCAGCATCTCAGGAGAGAAGGAATGGGTGATGGGTCTCGACCCGAAACATCACCCATTCCTTCTCTCCTGAGATGCTGCCTGACCTGCTGAGTTACTCCAGCATTATGTGAATAAATACCTTCGATTTGTACCAGCATCTGCAGTTATTTTCTTCACCCAAAACATCATCTATTCCTTTACTCCAGAGAAGCTGCCTGACCCGCTGAGTTACTACAACATTTTGTGTCTACGGTATAAACCACCATCTGCAGTTCCTACCAACACTAAATGTCCACCTGGTCAGGAGATTCATGACTTAGACCCAACAACAGCGAAAGACTAGAGATACATTAACATGGCCGGAGTTGAAGGGGTACCTACAAGCTCTTTAGCTTTAGGTTTTGGCTTCAGGTTTATTATTGTCATATGTATAGGTACAGTGAAAAGCTTTATTTTGTGTGCTATCCAAACAGATCAAATATATCATACATAAATGTAATCAAGTCAAACTCATGTACAATAGATGGACCAAAGTGGAAGATACAGAGTGCAGTATATAGTTCTCAGCATTGTTGCACATGTTAGATAGACAAAGTCCAATGTCCACATTGGGGCAGAGGTGAATTGGACAGTGCCCTAGCTAATGGAAGGACTGTTCTGAAGCCTGATAACAGAAGGGAAGAAGCTGTTCCTGAATCTGGTGGTGCATACTTTGAAGCTTCTGTTCCTTCTGCCATATGACAGCAGGAAGAAGAAGGCATGATTAGCTTAAGAAGATAACTGCAGATGCTGGTACAAATCGATTTATTCACAAAATGCTGGAGTAACTCAGCAGGTCAGGCAGCATCTCGGGAGAGAAGGAATGGGTGACGTTTCGGGTCGAGACCCTTCTTCAGACTGAAGAAGGGTCTCGACCCGAAACGTCACCCATTCCTTCTCTCCCGAGATGCTGCCTGACCTGCTGAGTTACTCCAGCATTTTGTGAATAATTGGAATGATTAGGTTAGAGATTTAGTTTAGAGATACAGTGCAGAAACAGGCCCTTTGGCCCACCAGGTCTGCGCCGACCAGCGATCCCCACATATTAACACTATCCTACACCCACTGAGGACAATTGTTACATTTACCAAGCCAATTAACCTACAAACCTGTACGTCTTTGGAGTGTGGGAGGAAACCGAAGATCTCGGAGAAACCCCACGCTGGTCACAGGGCGAACGTACAAACTCCGTACAGACAGCACCCGTAGGATCGAACCTGGGTCTCTGGCGCTGCAAGGCAGCAACTCTACCGCTGCGCCACCGTGCCGCAAGGGTGGGACAAGTCTTTAATTATGTTGGCTCTTCTTCCGAGGCACTGTGAAGTATAGATGGAGTCAATGGTGGGAAGTCTGGTCCGTGTGATGGATGGACACATGGCAAGAAGAACAAAGGTTCTGTAAATAAATTAAGCTGGTCTTACTGAACAAGTTGAACTTACAAACTTTTATTCTTCCTTTCAAAAAATTACAATTGACATTTGCATTAGTGAAGTCCACCTTACAATAATTGTTGACGATTTAATTTTAAAGTAATTTTCAGATATGATGTCAGATTAAAAAAATTGTGATGGTTGGCTAGATATTCCCAAACTCAGATTGGCCTCAGTGTGATGATGATGTTATGAATGGGCTCAGAGCATAGAATCAACCCAGGGCAAGGTGCTGAAAGGAAGGTTGCTGTAATTATAACAATATTTTCATTCCTTCAAAAAGTTTGACAAATATATTTGCAGAGTGAACAGTCCAGAGCAGAGAGGAAAATGAGCCGATATCTTCTTGGGAAGATTATTTAAAATGACAGACTGTGTCATAACTCGTGACAGACGTTGTAGAATTTGTATCCATGACCTCTTGGACATTTTTCTTTTTTATTTAGTTAGGGTTCCGTTTGATGTCATTACTTGTTTTAAATGCTTATGGAAGCAAATATTTTTAGTTATTGAAAGCTAATCAATGGTACTAACAGGGGCATTCCAGGGTGAAAACTCGTCGATTTAACACCACTGCAACTTTTGTACAACAGTGTTAGGGCAAGCCCAGACTACTATGTTCACTCATTTTGTGATCAGCAACCCTTTTTTTTAATTTCAGGGTCTAGTGCTGAGATGAAGTGTCCCCAACAGTGAACTTTGTGGGAAGGATTAGGAATCTTGACAGCTCATTTGTAAAATAGTTTTGCGGTACAATGATCATATAAAATGTCAAAGCAGTTCAGATGAAAATCTCATCTAATTCACGTTACCCACGTTACAGGGTTGATCCAAATCGCAAAATAGGTGGCTGAAGGGCGAGTTGCTAAAATATGAATGGCCCCTTGTTGATTCTGGGCTTATGTGACTGAGTGGGCAAATTGCACTGATTTTTCTAATGGTTAACCCTCTGATTCCCTCACACCCACCCTCCGCTTTCATCGACTGCCAAATGTGACTAAAAGTTTATTTCCTTGTTTTATTTCTTCTGTGGGAGAACACAGATGTGAGTTAATGGTAAATCTGTGAAGAAAAGTGACTGAGAATTGTGTCTCTTTATTTTTAGATGTACAGGTGATACCACAGCTGTAAACACTGTGGGAAACATGAACTCAAGCAGAATAATGAAGTATGTGCGAGATTTGCAGGGTAATTATAATGGCTGATGCCAAGAGATACAGAAGGAATGCTGAAAGAAAGCCAGCAATGGAATATTTAATAGTTGACTACAACAGAGTGAACACTGGTCGTTTTTGACTGGAGGGAGTTTGTTGAAGTACCTGGCTGTTGAGGAACTGACTCAAGTGCCCCTGGCAGTTTCTGTTTCTCTGCCTCTTCCATCTGGGGCAAAGAAATGGCAAAGTAATGAATGAGCGCCACTCGTCACCCACTGAACAACTTCTTTGTGCGAGGACAGTCTTTCAGTATCAAGAGTGAAACAGAGACACTCGATCAGTGGTGATTGTTAGCCTTTAATTATAATTACATGAGCTTGCCTGCTAAATTCAACACCGCTCAGCCGTGCCTTAAAGTAGTGGGGTGCGGCAACTAGTGAGAACGCTAGCTTGGTAAGGTTGAGCCTCGTGTAGATTTATGTTACCAAGTGTCCTGCTGGAATAAGGCCAGGAGTAAGCCTCTTGTATGCACTTATACACACAGACAGCTGCAAGTAGGAGGTCTTCAGATAAGGCTTGGAAATATTTGATAGTTATCTTGGGGTAATGTGGAGCTGTATTATTTCTCTGCAGCTGTGAGATGATAAAAGCAAGCGATGGCACTATGTGTGAGTCTCAGATTGGATGTTAGCTTTCAATCTGATCTTAGTCACCTATGTCTTGCTTTTGAAAAGGAGCAATCTCTCCCTGATACAGGAGAGAAAGCTTTATTATGAATGTAGGACAAAGGCAGAATAGGACCCTTTTATACTCCAGAATAAACACTGGTCTCCTTACCTGCCTTTCACACCTTCAGTTTTAAAGAAAAATAGAATCAAAGAAAAGTTTTAGTTCTGACTGGAAGCCTAGCAACCATCATTCAATGCAAACAAAGTGATAAATCCTGTCTTTTTTTCATGTAAATCACTTGATATTTTCTGTTTGCATTCCACGATCGCATTCTTTTCAATTAAATTCAATTCAGATCAATTTTTTGTTGCTTGGCTTTTCTCTGTTATTTTGCTGAACTATTTGCTACCGAGTAACAGCTAAGCAATAGGAAAAGAAATTACTCAGCCGGTCAGGCAGCATTTACAGAGAGAGAACAGAAACAAGATTTGAATCCAACATTCAGTTGACCACTGATTGTACGATACCATGTGGAATTGTTAATTGATATCTCGCTGCCTACAAATCTATAAGCACAGCCTTCGTTTTATGAAAATAGACACAAAATGCTGGAGTAACTCAGTAACTGGAGTAACTGCCTGGAGTAACAGGCAGCATCTCTGGAGAGAAGGAATGGGTGACGTTTCTGGTCGAGACCCTTCCTCAGACAAAGTTTAATGGTCAATTTTAGTATCGTTTATTGCACTGTAATGTCTCTCAGTGCCACTTGCTGAAATACTGTGGTTTCCATGTTGATTTAATTCTGATTGTGACAGCATATTTTGTTCCTGGTTAGTAAGTATGAAGTCAATGGAGAGGTATCCCAGGAGGAATACATTAGAGTTTGCTAATACCATATTGTCCATTTCACAACTTTGGCAGAATAAAATGGTCATTTAATCCTTTTTCCAACACCAGAGGTTAACTTTTTTTAGAACCTCTAAACTGTCCAAACTTGGAAGAACACAAAGAAGGATTGGGGGGTGGTGGTTGGGGGGGGGGGGGGGGGGAATGAGAGGTGGTTCTGCTAAAGCATTCCCAATCCGATTGATGGCTTGAGCAAAACAAAGCGCGGGAGAACTCAGTGGGTCAGGCAGCATCTGCGGAGGGAATGGATGGGCGACGTTTCTCATCAGGACTGACTGGTGGCTTGTTCCAGTAACAGGCAGCAAGGTTACTCATCACAGGGTCCTCCTAACTATGAGTATTGGAGCCAGAGGCAAAATCGGGACCCATTCTACATCCCACCCTGAGATGTTGGCTGGAAGGGGTGACCTTCCTGTCATTAATTGTTTCATTTCCCGGAACTTGCCGTCATTGAATAGTTCTATTGACTGGATACTGCATTGTTCTGCTGGCTGGAGACTGTAATCATTGAAATATCCCACTTACCGATGACCACACTGACCGCTTGCATTAATTCGCTATTGTAATGTGACATACTGCTGGTTTCAATGGAGACTTGCGTAACTCGTCATTTTTAAAAAAAAAGAAACAAAATTTCTATAGATTTCGAAATGCCTCCTTTGGTCGGTGTCTCCATTTCCACCTGGTCTGAATCAGACCTTTCACATTTCAGTCTCCTTCCTTTGGGAAGCAATTGTTTGGCCTGGTGACAGTTTTATGACAATTGTTACATTGTCTCTGCATCTAGGAAAAGCAGTCATATTAAAGATATCACAACCAAACAATAAGCAATTCATCAAATAATAATGAACGCATGATAATCCCACAGCCCTTTCCCCAACTCATGATATGGTAATTATAAACACTGATTATTTAGAGGAACAATGTTGGGAACTTCTCACATTGACCAACAGTGCTATCCTGTTTTTAGGATCTAGCCGACGTAAGATAAACTTAGACCTGATCCAAGGATAATTGTATCCAAGCATAAAATTCCAATGAAGCAAACCACATCCCATACACTCCCATTGTAAGGACTCCTGAATCCAAGCAAAACATTTCATTGCAAAATCTGAGCACAACCTTTTCACAGTTCTCAAAATGTTCGTATTTTATTAATACCAAATACAACACCATTAACACCAGGGTGACAGCAGTAGAGTTACTGCCTTACAGCGCCAGAGACCCAGGTTCAATCCTAACTATGAATGCTTGTCTGTGCAGAGTTTGTACATTCTCCCTGTGACCACGTGGGTTTTCTCCGGGTTCTCCAGCTTCCTCCCACACTCCAAAGATGTAGAGGGTTGTAGGCAAATTAGCTTGGTATAATTAGTATAATTAGTATAATATAAAAATTGTGCCTAGTGTGTGTAGGATACTGTTAATGTGTGTGGATTGCTGGCCGGCGCTGACTCAGTGGGACGAAGGGCTTGTTTCCACGCTGTATCTCTAAACTAAAAGCTAAACTAAACTATAATCTCCCTGGTGGCTACTTTGAGGAGCACATTTTAGGCTATTCATCGAAACTCCAGCTAGCTGCTTCTTTGCTGTTTTGTGTCACTGTTGTTCAGGTAGAGCAGCTGACAGAAAAATCCAACAGCAACAATGTTTTTGGCAACTAGTTGGGTGGTTGAACCTGGAACTCTTGAGGCTGAGTAGAGGATTGATTCACCGATGGAAGTAGTCTTGAGTTTGGAAGACTGGGAGTAATCCTGAAAACTTGGTAAATTTCCAATGCAAGCAGATCGCAAACAGTGTACGTGTTTTATAACTCATGAAGAGCTATTGTGATCGCTGTCCTTGTGTTCAGGTCATCTACACCCTATGACGCTTAAAAATGTGCACCATTGCTAACGGGGCAGTAAAAGCAGATTTAAACAGTTGCTTCTGTAATTTCAGTTCATGATATTCACCCATGTTTAATTAGCAAAAAAAGTGCACGTGAGAAGTTATCGACTGTAGGGATACATCTTTATAAACAAAATTTATGCAAAGGCCAATTTAAACATGTAATACACTCAATAATCATTCACAGCTATATCATACAGAGTAAATGAGCTGCACATGATTTCTCTTATTGGAATCTAGGCAGAAAGCCAAAGGCCCAGTTAAGCATCGAGATTAGATTTCTGGTGAAAAACCTAGCTTGGGGTAATGTGCCTCATTTGAGTTGCATTCAGCATAAGGCAAACTGAAAATGAAATCTGAAGACCTTGCTGTGAACGAGCATTATTCTTACACTAAGTGTGACTATTAAAAGGATGAACATCCTTAAGACATATGTAAATATTCATTTACAAGACAACAATATTGGAAAAGTGGAGGTATAATAGCATATGCATCTTTGAAGTCTGTACAAACACTTGTTCTTTTCAATATATTAACAACTGCCGATTTTAGGTTTGACCTTTGGGTTTAGATATTAAATGCAATTCCCTTTCAAACCATACATTTCAGATCCCTGTGTTTTTGTGTTGGAATATGTAAAGCAGGCCGGAGAACATTGAAGTCAGTTTTAACCAAAAAGGCGGCAGTGTTGGGTGCACTACTGGTTTTGCATTCCACCTGACTTTTTTGCTGTATTACAGGTAGTATGATATGTAGTATAAAATAACCCAAATGGTTACCAGCCTGGCATATAAAGTTAAAATTCTAAGGTTAAAATTATTCCCAGAGTGAATAGGCCTGAGTGTTGGTGCACATACTTTGGATGTGTGAATTGTTTGTGTGTATCAGTGTAACATATAAGATTATTAAGGGGTTGGACGCGTTAGAGGCAGGAAACATGTTCCCAATGTTGGGGGAGTCCAGAACCAGGGGCCACTGTTTAAGAATAAGGGGTAGGCCATTTAGAACGGAGGTGAGGAAAAACTTTTTCAGTCAGAGAGTTGTAAATCTGTGGAATTCACTGCCTCAGAAGGCAGTGGAGGCCAATTCTCTGAATGCATTCAAGAGAGAGCTAGATAGAGCTCTTAAGGATAGCGGAGTCAGGGGGTATGGGGAGAAGGCAGGAACTGGGTACTGTGTGTGAATGATCAGCCATGATCACATTGAATGGCGGTGCTGGCTCGAAGGGCCAAATGGCCTACTCCTGCACCTGTTGTCTATTGTCTATTGGAGAGTTAGATTTAGCTTTTCAAGAGAGAGTTAGATTTAGCTTTTAGGGCTAATTGAATCTAGGGATATGGGGAGAAAGCAGGAAAGGGGTACTTATTTTGGATGATCAGCCATGATCATATTGAAAGGCGGTGCTGGTTCGAAGGGCCAAATAGGCCAAACTCCTACACCTAATTGCTATGTTCCTATGTGTCTATGTTTCTATTCTACACTTCTGCATAACCGTCAGACTCAGCCATGTCTTGTTCAGTTCACCATATCCTTGTTCCCATGTTTTAAATATTTGTGTCATGGAAACTAGGCCTGTACTCACTGTAGTTTAGAAGTATGGGGGGGGGGGGATCTCATTGCAAACCTATCGCATAATGAACAGCCTAGATAGCATGGATGTGGAAAGGAAGTTTGATCTAGAGATCTAGAACCAGAGGGCAAAGCTTCAGAATTAGAGGACGTACCTTCAAAATGGAGACAAGGAGGAATTTCTTTAGCCAGAGAGTGGTGAATCTGTGAATTCATTGCCATTGATGGCTGTGGAGGCTAAGACATTGGGTATTTTTAAGGTAAAGATTGATAGGTTCTTGATTAGGAAGGGAGACAAGGGTTATGGGGAGAAGGCTGGAGAATGGGGTTGAGAGGGATATATAGATTAGTCATGATTGAATGGCGGAATGGATTAAATGAGCTGAAGGACCTAATTCTGTTCCAATGTGGAATTCTGTGAGCTACCTGGACAATTGATATTATCATACAACCCTGACTGATTCTATCACACTGCACAGTGTCTCTTGGTTTTACATGCTAAATGGAATAAAGAGTTGTCCACAGATCGGATGGAATTGGTTTTGGACTCCTAACTGCTGGCACTAATCAGAGTATTGCCACTTCCAACGTGGTCTTGTTGCCATGCGGCACTGTGATTGTCTTGGTTATTCGTTTGTGCAAATACCAGCTAACCATAATCCCCTTGAGATATTTTGTTTTACTAGTTTTGAGTCTTGCTTGTGCTCATTAAGTCAAATGCAACAGTTGGCCACTGGCTTGTTGCCATGGTTTCACATTCGGCAAACTGGCCGCGTAACACAGGAAGTGCCAAAGCTGCTCAGTTGAAGTCTTATGGCTTCAAATTGGAGACTGTAATGATTTTTCCACTTTCTTCATCAATTTAAGCCTTTGAGTGTTGACAGGAACAGCTAGATATCTGTCCGTGTCGATGCATCTTCATGTGCGTTGTGTATTTTGCTGCACAAACTGAAGCGATAGTTGCCTCAATGTGAGTTATCGATGACTGAAGTTTGTTAGTAACTTCCATTGCTTTGAGTGTTCACCGTTTACCTATTACCTGACAGGCTTTGTCCTGCCCCACTTCTCTTCCATCCTCTCTGCCAGCTTTCTCCTCCCAGCCCCTCCCTCCCCCCTCCCCCACGTCCAATGAATGGGACACAACACAAAATGTCACCAATCCATGTTCTGCATGGATGTTATCTGACCCATTGATTTACTTCAGCCCTTCGTGTTTAAAATAAAAAGTTTCCATCTTTTAATTTCTGTTTTGCCCTAAGCTGGTTGAATAGTATCCCGAGGTCCTTTGATATACAGACATTTTGCCCATCTGCAACACAGTGCAATGTTTGCCTTCAAGACATTGGAACAGAATTAGGTCTTCAGCTCATTGAATCCATTCCGCCATTCAATCATGACTAATCTATTTCTCACATCCTCTGACTACATTTTTTAATGGATTTATGACCAGGAGACCTATTTTGATTGATTGAAAGATACAGCCTGGAAACAGGACCTTCGGCCTACTGAGTCCACACTGACCATCAATCACCCGTTCACACTAGTTCTATGTTATCCCTCTTTGGAATCTATATACGAGGAGCAATTTACAGACACAACCTCCAATTAATTTAATCGACAAACCTGCACATTTCTAGGAGGTGGGTGGGAATCAGAGCACCCGGAGGAAACCCACGCGGTAATAGGGAGGACGTACAAACTCCACAGACGCAACACCCGAGGTCAGGATTGAACCCGGGTTTCTGGCACTGTGAGGCAACAGCTCTAGCGAGAAAATCAATGATACTTCATTGTCACATACAGTACAGTGAAATGCTTAGTTTTGCATACAACCCGGTAAAATTGTACAGCAGACCTTCACCAAGGCAGTACACAAGTATCGCCCACGTTTCTGGCCCTGATAAATCTCTGGCCTTTCTGCCAGTGATTTCAAACCATGAAATGATAAGGGGACAGGGATCAGCAGGTATGGCATAGCTCCTACCAACCACTCCGATCTAGAATTAAAGTGGTCCTTGTTTTACTGAACATCCAACACATTCCAAGGAGACTGTTGTATACAGGTAGAAGTGGGAACAGGATGTAATGGGCCATCATCAGTGATACAGGTTGCAACAAGAGCAATTGTATAATAATTATCATCCGTGTTTTATATTTAAAAATGCCTCATCCCTGCTGCTCCATCATTGAGAGCTTTCATGATGGGGATCGGTTTAGACTTGCTCATCAGAGCTCAAGAATATGGGCTAACGGGGAAGCAAAATGGAATTGAGGAAGAAAATCAGCTGGCTCCTTTCTGAAAGGAAGTACAAATTTGAGGGACGGTAAATCTACTCCCGCTCCCATTTGCCTGTGTTTAGTTGTACAGCCAGACAAGCTATTCAGTGTGCAAGGGAGCAAACCACAAGGTCAAACTTGAGTTTATTGACAGAACAAACCCAGAACTGGCCTTCAGGCATCAAGTAACCACTCGAAACCCAACACAGCAAATGATACATTCTCCAGCCCAGCAAATGCCACTGGTGAGAGCTACAGGCCAGTACCACCGAGAGTATTGTGTAACTTAAAAAGGCAGATTCTGATTTAACAGAAAGCCAAATACTGCATCTATTCCAGCTTTTACTTTGCTTAGGATACAAAGATGAAAGGAATTTCATTTGGAGAAGTCTGTGTGATTTCTTTTTAGGCTTCTGCCAATGCATAGATGAGGAAACAGGCACTTTAATGAAGGGCACAAAATGCTGGAGTAACTCAGCGGGGCAGGCAGCATCTCTGGAGAGAAGGAATGGGTGACGTTTCGGGTCAAGACCCTTATTCAGACTGTCACGGGTCTCGACCCAAAACGTCACCCATTCCTTCTCTCCAGAGATGCTGCCTGTCCCGCTGAGTTACTCCAGTATTTTGTGTCTATCTTCGGTTTAAACCAGCATCTGCAGTTCCTTCCCACACTTTAATGAAGGGTCCAGTGTTACTGTGTTCGTTAGCAGTGCTGAGCGGTTGTGAAAGGTGTGTGTGAGAGAAGTGGGAGGAGTGAACGCATTCTGGTCACAGTTACTATCCATGTGAATGGAGATGTGTAGTTGCCTCGACATGGCATTCGCTCAGTAACGCTTCTGCACTCTGTGACTGAACTGACCCTGTTAGCACTCATTAGAAGCAATAGTCCTCAGCTTCCGTTCGTATTATCCCAGTTAACTTCCTGGAAAGTTGAAAGGTCTGTAATTATTCATTACCTCTGTCAGCACATGTGAGTTAAACTGCTACTATTGATAGAGTTGGTCACTGACATTTCCAAATGTGTAGGTCACAAACCAATTAGAACTTATCTCATTAATTTGGGTGTGGGAAGATTTTTGAAAACTCATTATTGAGATATCTACATCACTGCCAGTATTGGCATTTATTGCCCATCCCTGATGCAGTTGGGTAGTTTACAAGGCTGCTCAAAGGGCAGGCAAACGTCACTTCCACAGTCTGTGACTAGACTTGCATAAAGACTGGACCAAGTCAGGACAGAAAGTTTCTACCTGGGATGGTATTTTTAGCTTAGTTTAGTTTACTGCCACGTGCACCGGGGTACAGTGAAAAAGCTATTTTTGTTGCGTGCTATCCATAAGAGGCATTTGGATGGGCACTTAAAATGCTACAACATTCAGGGCTACGGTCCAAATTCGGGAAAATGGGATTAAAATTAGACTGTTTGGTAACGGGCGGCGCGGACATGATGGGCCGAATGGCCTCTTTCTGTGCTGTAGGACTCTATGACTCTATCCAGTCAGCGGAAAGACTGTACATGATTACATCAGAATAACCTTTATTGTCATCCAAAAAAACAAGTCTTTTGGACGAAATTCCATTACCTACAGTCCAACAATAAGAGCAATAAAAATAAGCAATAACACACACACAATCACAAACCAACACGAAACAAAAAAAAGAAACATCCATCACAGTGAGTCTCCTCCAGTCACCTCCTCTCTGTGATGGAAGGCCAGAACGTCTTTTCTCTTCCCCTGCCGTCTTCTCCCGCGGTCAGGCTGTTGAAGTTGCCACGTTCCAGGCCGTGCCGGACGGTGAAAGGTCCACAGCGGGCCGACCCAAGCCGGGCCGGGCGAAGACGCTGCCGCTGCACGTCGGGGCGGTCGTGGCTACATTTTGTCATACGTAGATAAAATTGGGTATGAAGAAGGGTCCCGACCCGAAACGTCACCCATCCTATTTCTCCAGAGATGCTGCCTGACCCACTTGAGTTACCCCAGCACGTTGTGTCTATCTACATGCTATTATAATCTGACAACTTCATCACCACTTCTACTGATAGCAGCTTTTAATTTTCAGGTTTTATTCAATTATATTTGAACTCTCAAACTGGCAAGGTGGGAGACCAACTCTTGTTTCCTACAGTATTACTCCCCCCCTCTCACACAAGGGGCCTGGTAACATTGTCATTACTCTGCTGTGCCATTCACTTCAAAACTTCCAGAGGACTGGAGGATCCCTTCCATTGTCAGGATATGGCGCTCCATTACGGAGACCTTTGTCTTTGCTTCCTCCTATTTTTACTTCACATTGCACAGTCCAACATCTCCTACCATGGCACCAAACAAAGACAGAAAATGTAGAGGAAGCTGTCCTTTTCCACCCTGCCCTCAAATTCACTTGAACTATATCTGACACCTCTCTTCTCTTTGTGTCTGAAGAAGGGTCTCGACCCGAAACGTCATTCAATCCTTTTCTCCAGAGATGCTGCCTGTCCCGCTTAGTTGCTCCAGCATTTTGAGCCTCTCTATGGTTTAAACCAGCATCTGCAGTTCCTTCCTCCCCATATTTCTCCCTCTGGCTTCACACTTCACTCTTCCTCTTCTCTCCTTATCTGACGCACCTTTGTCTCTTTTTGACGTCTAGCCTTGGACATTTACTTCACCCATCTGCCAATTAAACCCCTCTCACATGTATCCACCTATCACTTGCCAGGCCTTGCCCCACACCACCTGTATTTTCCAGCTACACTATCTCCCACCTACTCCAAGCAGTTTTAAGAAGATTCCCAACCCAAAATATTGTCTATCTAATTCCTTCTACAGATGCTGCCTGACCTGCAGAATTCCTCCAACACTTTGTTTTTTTTGCTCAAGACTCCAGCATCTTATGTGTCCATTTAAAATATATTATTTCTTTATCAATAGAACAGCTTGGAAAGTTGTGCAGACAATGATTTTTGATGCATCCGCAGAATAAGCTGAACCTTCTGAGGTTTGATTTTATTTTTTATGAGTACAAATTCATTCTTGGTTTCGTCTCCACGTCTGCTGAAAATTTATGGTAAACGTCAGTTTAAGCATTAGCACAATGTTGGACAGGGAGAGCTTTAAATGCCCTGATAAAGAGACCAGATTTAGAGAGTGTTCTAGCTAGACAATGGAGTCTATTGAGCTCTTATTAAATGGAAGCCCAGAGCTCTCAGTTTTGTTGGAAATGGTTTTCAATAGTGGTGTAGATGGGGAAAGAAAGGGCAACTTCTCAGTTCTCAAAACTGTAAATAACGCCAATTGCATCTTTTTTTTAACCTAAGGCAGGGAGCTCAGAGCTTGCAAGATGGTGCCAGAGTGTGCTGGTCCCAGAGGAGTTTTTAACTATCATCTGCTACAATTGCACTACTATTTTAAATCTTTCTACCTATTGACTTGACTGTATTTATGAATGATATTATAGTGTAAGAAAATAACTGCAGATGCTGGTACAAATCGAAGGTATTTATTCACAAAATGCTGGAGTAACTCAGCAGGTCAGGCAGCATCTCAGGAGAGAAGGAATGGGTGACGTTTCGGGTCGAGACCCTTCTTCAGACTGATATTCAGAATGATATTATGTGATCTGAGGCAAAACTAAGCTTCACACTGTACCTTGGTGTGCGTGACAATAATAAACCTCAACTTAAACGTAAACAGTTTCAAAAGTTCTGTAGCTCTTGTTTTTTCAGTCACCAGGCACAGTGGAGAAATCCCTGGGTGTAAGGAGCCACCTGGTGGTAAAACGCACAAACTTCGGTCTTTCACTTCTACCATAATGACTGAATTCTGCGATGGTAAAGGAAAAACAGCCAGATTCGGTCACTTCTTTGAACAATCTCTCATCAAATGCCATTCCAAAGCTCTCCCCTCGCCTGCATGGCACAGGTTTGTGCCAGGAACTAAATTTGTCACTGCTATTCTCAATTTTAATTCAAAGTTTCTAAATTAACCAATTATTGGTGATGGGGAAGAGTTGGACGATGCTATGTGGAAATTAACACATCATAGAGCAGTGATATAATCATGTCACTGCTGCTATTTCTGACCATGTGTTTATTTGTTAAACCCAGTAAATAAATTGATGTGTGGCTGGTAACTCCATGCTGAATATAATCCTTTAAGAATGTAAATTCCTAACAGTCAGCAGTTCCAGAGTGTGTCAGGTTTGCAGTGCAGTGATGTCCTTGCTAGTCGTCATCGTGACTATCCCTCGAGGTTGAGGATGATGGTCTACGTTCCCATGTTTTTATGAACTCTAAGGTGGCTTATGAGTCCAATCCTGGCTTTGAAAGTTCTTTGGCATTCAGGGCAGGTAATTCCAAATGTTAGGTCGGGCTTTGGTTGTTGCTGCCACTCTTTCCGTTTACTTCTCTTTTCTTCTAATTCTGCGCATCTGTTGGCTTCGAAGGTCGCTGTTCCTTTTTGGATGATGGTGTAAAGGAGAAAAGGGGATTTAAGGGTTAAGGTGTATGTGACCAAATGCTACATGAAGATGAACTGTCACTAAATTAAAATGCATACCTCAGATGCCGGCAAGTCTACCTCTGTGTAGATGCTGGCTTGAGATTGCAGAAGGGGTGTTGTAATCTTACAAAGGACAGGATACGGATACAGAAGAGCACCGAGTAGACTTGAGCCTCTTAAACAATTACCACAAGGTTGAGCCCCAGGAAGATGTGTTTATGTTAATAGACTGAGCCTCGTTACAATCGCTCTAAAGATGAGCACTAGGAAGATGTGTTTATGTTAATATACTCAATTGTTAACCTCGGACAATGGCCAATGATAGTGGGTAATGATTCATTGAACTCCCATCCTCTTGCAAGACCACCTGTCTGGGTTGTCTGGGTTCTGTTATCACTTCTAAAAACCCGTTGTATTTGGTGCATAAAAAGGTTGCTGAAACACTCTGTAAGGGAGTGGGGTCTTCGAGTGACTGCTAGTATGCGAGCATACTAGATGCAGCTCTCCCACTCCCGCTGGCGTAATAAAGACTCTAATGTTTTACCACTTTATGGTATTGTTGTCTGTCTATTAGAATCGAACTTTAACAATGGTAAAGTACCTAGATTGCCTCAGATTTGTGCTTTGCTTGCAGAAATATTTTTTCTGCTTTTTTGTTATTTATATTATAACACTTTTGATACAAGCGGCTTCACTTTTACACACTTAAGAACAAAATGAGTAGAATAAGATTTATTGTAACACTTTTTTTATTAGACACTCAAAGCCAACCTAGTCACTAAAGTAAAAGTTGGGTGGAAATTCCGGGCTGAAATCCTTCGTTATCTTTATTGGGAATGAACTGCTGGCACAGGATTAAATGATTCCAACGCAGCGGCTTATGAAATGTATTATTTAGGGAGAAGGCATTGGGAACTGTGGTGTGCGAACAGCATCGGCGGTGTGGGGAAGTAATGGGTTGCAGGGTGCAGAGACTGTTTAGCTTATAGCCCAGAGCATTTAGCGTCAGTGGTGCATCAGGTAGAGCTGCTGCCTCACAGCACCAGAGACTGTGGTTCGATCGTGACCTCAGGCGCTGTCTGTGTGTAGTTTGCATGTTCTCCTTGTGGCCATGTGGGTTTCCTCTGGGTGCTCCAGTTTCCTCTCACATCTCACTGACATGCGGGTTTGTAAGTTAATTGGCCTCTGTAAATTGCCCCTAGTGCGTAGGAAGTGGATGTGAAAGTGAGATAACATAGAACTAGTGCTTACATAACCACGAATGACATAAACGTCATTCCCTTATCTAAACGTTATTCCCTTATCATGTATCTATACACTGTAAATGGTTTGATTGTAATTATGTATTGTCTTTCTGCTGGCTGGTTAGCACGCAACAAAAGCCTTTCACTGTACCTCGGTACACGTGACAATAAACTCAATTGAATAATGGTCTGCATGGAGTCGTTGGCCCAGAGGGCCTGTTTCCGCGCCCTATTATTCAATCAATACACATCCAATGATAAGACATTAGGATAAAACAACCTGCGCTCACACCTCACCATGCTGCACTTGGAAGAGGGAGCTGACACCTTCATATCTTGATCCTTGTTTGAAGCATTCACAAATATAAGTTTCTGGCTGGATATCCCATTCAGGATGTGTAGCTACCCCAGTCATTAACTTACTCCAGTGCACAGCAGCAGCCTCTGACTTGGGAAGTCCCAACCCTGTCCCTCTCTCGCAAGTCAACATAAGAAATGCTGCACTATGGCCTACACCCAAGCCTTCTACTTTTCCAATGGACTCTTGGGGCTGTCTGGGAATGAGAGTATGTCTAAGGCCTTGTATGATCAGGGAGATCAGGAGTCAGCCAAATAACTAGCGTCCAGGTGTGGTATTTAAACTGATTGAGGAACAAAGCCAACCTTCACTGTAGTATATCTATAATATGTCAAAAGTCTGATGCCTGCCAAATAATCATTTACTTTTAGTGATATTTCAGTCATATTGCAGTACACAGCATGAAAACTTGCCACTTGTATTAACCAGACCATGTCATTGTGAGCAAACAGTTCTAATCGCACCTACACACTTTGTTCCAGGTCCTTCAACTTATTTTCCTGCATCCACGCTACCCTATCTGATCTTGATACAGTTTGTGGCCTGACCATTGACCCCTTAAATGAATTCCAGAACCTCATAGCTCTCCAAGTGACAACGTTTATCCATTTCTCACAGGAATCTTGCACTGATGAAAAAAACTATCCATTTCCATCTTCCATCCCGTTCTTTCAGAACATTAAAACCTCTTTCGTTACCCTCTAACTTATAGAGTCAAAGAATTATGCAGCAAGGAAACAGGCCCTTCGGCCCACATTGCCAATGCCAACCAAGTTGGCATTCTAGGCTAGTTCCATATTGCTGCATTTGACCCATATACTTCTAAATGCTTCCTATTCATATATCTGTCCAAATGTCTCATGAAAGTTGTAATTGTGTCTGCTTCTATTGCATGAGATTGTGTTAAGTTCTGTGTATATTTAATTTGCAATGGGTCTCAATGCCTGAAACAGCTGTATGGTGGTGTTAGTTGAGGAGATAGTGCTGATTCCACACTCCAGAACACATCTCTCTGAGCGTATGCATCACTAATCCCATTGCCAGCTCAGCATCCCGCTCTATCCACATAAGCCAAGAGCACTTTGACATTGCGCTATTCTGCTTCTGAATTGTTTTCGGTTGTTTTCGTAAGATGGATTTTCAACTTGCCGCCCAGATGCAACTCTGACCTTGTGAATCTGCCTCCCATAAAACTAAAACTATTGTCGTGATATCTGCAGAATTGGAACTCGGAGGGGGGGGAGGGTTGATGTGCAGGGTCGGGGGCCTCAAGGGGACTTTGCCCCTGAGTGGCGGGCTCCCGTAGCCAGGCTGGGTAAAGGTGATGAGTACACTGCCAGAGCCATGGCTGACGTGCGTTACTCTCCCCTCCAGCTAGTCACGTCGCTATTTTCTTATTATACTTAGTGCAACCTGTCTTTTCTGTTATTCAGATTTTTTACAGAATTATCCGAGACGTTAGCCCAGGGGAGGAGCTCTTGGTGTTCATGAAGAGTGGAGGCTACCCACAAGAAACTATGGCTCCAGAGATACATGGTGAGTAACTGTGGCATTATTGAATGCCCCACTCCACTGCCAGTGCAGCTATATTCTGTGGGGCCGAAGCCTGTCTCCTGACTTGCTCGTGTCATTCCCCCCCCCCCCCCCCCTCCCCCCCACCGTCCTGTTTAGAGATGCTGGTCATTGAGAAGAGTTCTCATTGTATAGTTAAAAAAACGTGGAAGTAGTTTACAAAACATGCTAATTTCATGACCTTAGACCAAGGTAAAGGTGACAAGTTTCCCTGATTGCAGGAACACTGTGGCCACCGTGAATTTGGAGCAAATGGCTCCCATATGGGTCTTGTTTCTACATTGGAAAGTTCAAATAAAGCATTTTATTAATGCATTATCTTCAGTTCTTGTTCAGAGAAGGTTGAACTACACTGAAGTTAAACGCTGCTTTGTTGATGTCCATTTGTTTTCATGGGTTTTGGGTATTTTTCCAGGGTTAACCTCTTATTCTGTATGCTTTTGTTTGTATCGGTACTAGTTATATATACCTTGTGAGCAGAATCAAACTATTTATTGCAATCCGAAGCTGGGATGAGATGCAGAGAAGTCCTAGTGATATGGAGGCGTTTGAATTGGTGAAAGGGAGGGGAGCCTCTGTCTTGGAGTTGAGACTTACTCATCCGTATTGATGCAGGGGTGTGAGGTCTCGACACAGCTATGGCAGAACATGTTGTCCTCGGTAGTGTGATCCTGGTTGCGTGGAAAAAGTGCTGTGTTGCTGCCAGTTGTAGCCACTTTCCTTCTTTGTTCTCCCAGTAGCCAGGAATGCTTGTCCCTTTTGATGTTGCATGCAGTTGGATTAAAATATTACTCTTGAGCCTGATGTTGCATTCTAAATACCCTGTACACCATGGATGTAAACAGAAGATTAATTATCAAGCGTTTGGCAGTTTGAATACATTGCTGACACAATGCACTCAGTTGGTCTATTTCGCTTCTTCATAAGAAACATTCTTGGAGATATTAAGGGCCATAAGCCATTGATCCTGGCAGTGAATGGCTGTTTTGTAAGTAGCTGTGTGTAATAAATTGACTTCCTTCCCATTGTTACCTTATGAAGTCTATGTTTTCTTATTAGATGTTCTTTTTTCTTGAAGTGGGTCAAATTAATTTCTTATTGTGTAAGAAAATGTCTTTGGAACTTCCCTTTGAAAGAAAAAGCAGGGTGACCATGAAAGAACAACAAAAAAAAAATTCCTGCAATAAAGTACACATATTTGTAACTACTTACAGTACCTCACCCCCAAATCTGTTTAAAATCATGTCTTGACAAAGAAAATGTGAGTAATTTATCACTGAAAGACAATGGATAGGTGGTACACACAGTTTGTTGGGACATTGCTCAGAATAATTGGCTCTCTTCCCTAAAGAGATGTTGGATCCGAAACCAGGCATATGCAGTATAAATAATGCACATTTCAGAATAAGGAGTTGACCATTTAGTACTGAGTCAAGGACAATTTTCTTTACGCAAGGTGGTAAATCCTAGGAATTCTCTACCACCAATGCTGTGGATGTTCTGTGATTGAGCACATGTGATTACATAGAAAATAGGTGCAGGAGTAGGCCATTCGGCCCTTCGAGCCTGGCCCTTCCAGCTCAGTAACCTGTACCTGCCTTCTCTCCATACCCCCTGATCCCTTTAGCCACAAGGGCCAAATCTAACTCCCTCTTAAATATAGCCAATGAACTGGCCTCAACTACCTTCTGTGGCAGAGAATTCCACAGACTCAACACTCTCTGTGTGAAGAAATGTTTTCTCATCTCGGTCCTAAAAGACTTTCCCCTTATCCTTAAGCTGTGACCCCTGGTTCTGGATTTCCCCAACATCGGGAACAATCTTCCCGCATCTAGCCTCTCCAACCCCTTAAGAATTTTATATGTTTCAATAAGATCCCCCCTCAGTCTTCTAAATTCCAGCAAGTATAAGCCTAGTCTATCCAGTCTTTCTTCATATGAAAGTCCTGCCATCCCAGGGATTGATTTTGATTGAGATTGATGAGCACTAACGGAATTGAAGGAAAAGAGATTCAAAGGTGGAAAAATGGATAAGGTGAATGATCAGCCATGGTCTTTCAATTTAGAGATACAGCATGGAAACAGGCCAATGAGTCCACTCCGACCAGCGATCCCCGCACACTAACACTATCCTACACACACTAGAGGCACTTTACAATGATACCAGGCCAATTTACCTACAAACCTGTGCATCTTTGGAGTGTGGGAGGAAACCAGAGATCTCGGAGAAAACCCACACGGGTCACGGGGGGAACGTACAAACTCCGTCCAGACAAGCCCCTGTAGTCAGGATCGAACCGGTGTCTCTGGCACCGTAAGGCAGCAACACGACTGCTGCGCCACTCTGTCGCCGTGCCGTCTTACTGAATGAAGGAGCAGGTTCAAGGGTTGTATGGTCAACTCCTGCCTTTTCTTTTTTTAAATCTTTGATCCACTTGTCATTGAGAATGCGAGGGTCAAAGAAAAACTCGAATTTAAATTGTAAAGAAAGCCTGTCATTTCCAGCGGAGATTTCTACTTTGCAGTGCAGGGCTGGGCTGGCAGATCCATCCAGTGCTCCTGTAGCTTCCAAGATTTAAGGAAGAAGCTTGCAGATGTTAAAGGAATGGCTTGAGTTGGGTCATTGAATGTACCAATGCTAACTTGAGATTAACATCTGGGGAGAAGATGAAGCCATTGCCAAGAGAATCCATCTGATGTGATAGATTTACCTGAAAATGTATGGTTGGAGAGCATTGAAGAGTATAGCTGAGACACAGTAAGCCTTCACTGGTTTTCTTGGGTGTGTTAATACATTCAGCAGCCCTGTGAGGCACTTTGATGTGTTTCCACTGCATGTGGTACAAGCATTTCAGTATTTCTTCCCACACTGAACATGTCTACCTTGTTACTGTTTTTTGTGTTGTTGGCCCTTTTGACAAAAGTGCGTTCAAACTATATGTAGGCACTAACGGAAGCATGTTCTGTCTTGATTATGGATCAATCCATCCCAAAATTGCTTATTCCTTTTATACGGGGCTCAATATTAGAATCACGATAAAGAATCTTTTAAATTGAAAGCATTCATCATTTACTGCTCAAGACTTTGATGTGTGAAAGTAAAAAGACAAATGGTTGCTTTTGACAATAAACTGAACCTGGAGACCTGGGATGGTTGGGTAAACCATGAACTGTGCCATTCTGATATCCATTATTATTCAAAGGCCATCTGTAACTGATTATTGACTAATGCCATATAAAATCTGTGTCATGTGGTGTCATTAATTGGCTCTCCTGACAGTGGACTTTAACACATTTAGCACTGATAACAATTAATTGGCAGTATTAAGTCTTAAAGTTCAGTTGAGTGTGGTTGCAAGATAATGAAGGGCTGTTTCATTACTGCAGAGGAGCACGAATGTCGCTGTGATGAGTGCAATAAGCTGTTCGAGTGCAAAGCAGAGCTCCTCGACCACCAGAAGTTTACCTGCAGCGGTTCCCCCACCGCATTCTCCATGGTAGACGAAGATTTCAAACCAAAACTGAATGGAGAAGATGAACCTCACGAGTGTAAGGACTGTGAAGGAGTCTACCCAGATGCTCAGAGGTGAGTGCGGCAGTTCACTGCAGGTCCTGTTTAGTTTAGTTCAGAGATACCGCATGGAATCTCTGGCCCGCCAAGTCCACGCCGACCAGCGATTCCCACACACTATCCCACACACACTAGGGACAATTTACATTTACATTTTACGTTTTACAATTTACATTTACACCCTACAAACCTGTATGCCTTTGGAGCGTGGGAGGAAAACGAAGACCTCGGAGAAAAACCACGCAGGTCACGGGGAGAACGTACAAACTGTGTACATTGTACATCCTACTTCCTCTGTAGGCTGGATCGATGTGCTGCACTTCCTGATTCCAATAGGCCAATGGGGATAAGTCGTTTGCCTCAATGCAATCCTGTAACTAAGCTCTGTCCCCCAGGTGACCTGAACAAATGTAATTGTCTCTCCACAACGTTTGACAAAAGAAAAGCCGCAAAGACCTATCTTGTTGCAGGTGTTATGAGTAAAATGTGCAGGAAAGGAAAGAACGCTGGAATTTTTATCCTTAAAACAAAAGCTGTACTTTGGGATTATCCCATTTGCCGATGGCATATGTGTCAAACAAACAAGATGAAAGGGCAAGAGTCCGATGAAAATAGATAAATTGTCAACTTTAAACATCACCAGTGAAATTGGTGTTTTATTCATTAATATTTGTAGCATAATTAATATGAATCATTTTATGACTTTGAAGTATGTTTTTTTGTCAATCACTTCATCGATTGCTGGTAAATGTGTGGAGTAAGTTTTCTGTTCTGCAATGTTGCCACTAATTTTGACAGCAAGCTCAGTGTTGCCGGCTGCTCGACATTAAATCCAGACCTGGCCTTTCCTTATTTACCTTTTGAGCCTTTTCTCTACTGCCCCTGAGCCAAAACAATCCATTTTCTGTTCTGCCTGCAAACTTTGAGCTGGAGGAATGTGAAGTTAGTTGTTTCACCTTTTAACTTGTCAGTCAATAAGTGTGATCATGAGCAGGATCAGTGCCTGCTGATAGATTGGAAGCAGGTGGGGTCTGGTCAGAGGGGCAATTCTAGCTCGTGCTACTATTCTCAGGAGAGTTGACACTGTGAGAATGAGTCATGCAGTTTGGAAACAGGCCCTTCGGCCCAACTTGCCCCACTGACCAACATGTCCCACCTGCCTGCATTTGGCCCATATCCCTTCAAACCCTTCCCATCCATGTACCTGTCCAATTGCTTCTTATACTTTGGGATAGTCCCTGCCTCAACTACCTCCTCCGGCAGCTCATTCCATTCACCCACTACCCTTTGCATGAATTACATTTCTTTCTTTTTTGTTTAGTAGTGTTTGTTAGGAATACAAAAGTGTAGAAGATTGAGCAGAGAGCAATAGAGCCTCGGCCATTTTGTTGGGGATGCCACTCTCGCTTTCGTCTGGGAATGATGATGAGCTGAAAGTCGTGTAGGGTCCCATATGAGGCTTTGTGCGTCCAAGTACAGGAGAGAATGGGACAGGAGAGAATGGGAGTAATGTGTTCTCTCTTACTGATCCAGCAGCCTGGACAGACACCTGCTGACGCATACAGAGGAGAGAGAATACAAGTGTGACCAATGCCCCAAAGCCTTCAACTGGAAGTCGAACCTTATTCGTCACCAGATGTCCCACGACAGTGGCAAGCACTATGAATGTGAAAACTGCTCCAAGGTATGGTGAAGAGTTCCAATTCCTTTTATTTTCAATCGTAACCAGGCAAGACAAGGGGGACTCTAACATTATTAAAAGTATGACTTTTCAGAATCCATTTATAATGTTTTGTAAAATGGTGAAAGTATCATATCATATCATATATATACAGCTGGAAACAGGCCTTTTCGGCCCTCCAAGTCCGTGCCGCCCAGCGATCCCCGCACATTAACACTATCCTACACCCACTAGGGACAATTTTTACATTTACCCAGCCAATTAACCTACAAACCTGTACGTCTTTGGAGTGTGGGAGGAAACCGAAGCTCTCGGAGAAAACCCACGCAGGTCACGGGGAGAACGTACAAACTCCTTACAGTGCAGCACCCGTAGTCAGGATCGAACCTGAGTCTCCGGCGCTGCATTCGCTGTAAAGCAGCAACTCTACCGCTGCGCTACCGTACCGTACCTCTAAAATGAAGATTAGATTATTTTGCTAAAAGACAGCTTTCAATACCAAGTCAACCAAAGAGTAGTTTACCTTTGGTAGTGAGTGTAAATCAGGGAGTCAAGTCAAGTTGAGTTTATTGTCATGAGGACAATTCTAGTGAGGTCCAGCAACATTTTAAAAGTCGTGCTTTAGCAGCATCACAAGCACATAAACTCAGCACATTACATCTTTCTTCTCGTTTTTATTTTCATTGAAGTCCACAGAATGAGAGATTGGTTGGCTACTGACTGCCAACAATTAGTTTAGTTTAGTTTGGAGATAGTGCAGAAACAGGCCCTTCGGCCCACCGATCAGCGACCCCCGCACATTCATCATATCATATCATCATATATATACAGCCGGAAACAGGCCTTTTCGGCCCACCAAGTCCGTGCCGCCCAGTGATCCCCGTACATTAACACTATCCTACACCCACTAGGGACAATTTTTACATTTACCCAGCCAATTAACCTACATACCTGTACGTCTTTGGAGTGTGGGAGGAAACCGAAGATCTCGGAGAAAACCCACGCAGGTCACGGGGAGAACGTACAAACTCCTTACAGTGCAGCACCCGTAGTCAGGATCGAACCTGAGTCTCCGGCGCTGCATTCGCTGTAAAGCAGCAACTCTACCGCTGCGCTACCGTGCCGTACCGTAATACTATCCTACACACACTTGGGACGATTTACACTTATACCATCCCATTAATCAACAAACCTATACTTCTTTGGAGTGTGGGAGGAGCCCGAAGATCTCGGCGAAAACCCATGTGGTCACGGGGAGAACGGACAAACTCCGTACAGCTGGAACCAGCAGTTGGGATTGAACCATGGTCTCTGACACTGCAAGCGCTGTAAGGCAGCAACTCTACCGCTTTGCCACCATGCCGTTAGGGAGCAGTCATGGGCTATCATCTACCTCATTGGAGACCCTCGGACGATCTTTAATCGGACTTTATTGGACTTTACCTTGCACTAAACGTTATCCCCTTTATCATGTATCTCTAAACTGTGGATGGCTCAACAGTAATCATGTATTGTCTTTCCGTTGACTGGTTAACATGCACCTAAAGCTTTTCACTGTACCTCGGTACACGCGACAGTAAACTAAACTAAACCATCACCAATTCCACGACGACTGTCCAAATTTTAATTTTTATGCAGTATAAAATTCAAATTTGAACAATTGTAGTTGCTACCTGTATTGGTTGGTTTTCTTTTGAAATACACACTATTTCTTTTAAGTACCAGGATTTTTTTTCAATGAGTTGAGCTAGATGCTGTTTGGGCCACTTGGTGCTTATACTTCTGCTGTTGAGGAGGAAGGACTGAACTTGGGCAAATTGGGACTCAAAGTATGAGATTCTCCCAGATCCTGCCAACTCCATTAGTTGCAGTGGCCGTTGGATCAAAGAAGACATTGTAAGATAAAAAATTCTGTTCTCCCAGTTGGGGACAGTGGCCAACGGTGTAAAATCATAGACATGTAGGTTGTAGCTTAACGTCCTCGAAGTGTGGTATTAACCCTCAGACAAAGATGGACTAGGAGTTACAGTGTATAAAATTGAAATATTTTCAGTTAGCCTTTATAGTTCGAATTGGATTCCTTTGGTGATTACTTAGATAAAGGCTGAGATTAATTGATATGTGCCTCAGTGAAAAACATTCTTGGAGCCATCGTATATGTCAAACAATAGACAGGAAAACTAAATACAGGTCGAAGCTTAAGTCAAGTTAAAGGTAAGATAAAGTACTCTTTAGAGAAACTGGCCTATGCATTTGGTTGAAAGATTGTACCTTGATATTCCATATTTCATCTCCCTGCATCAGATTTCTTTGCTATTTCCCAGCAGGTTTTCACAGACCCCAGCAATCTGCAGAGACACATTCGCTCACAGCACGTCGGTGCTCGGGCCCATGCCTGCCCGGAATGCGGAAAGACATTTGCCACTTCTTCGGGTCTCAAGCAGCACAAGCACATCCACAGCAGCGTCAAGCCATTCATCTGTGAGTCTCCCTGTTGGTTCTCATCTTTAGCTAGGTTCGCAGTGACTTCACCACAGAATGTAAGAATAGGAGCGTGCATGAGGACTTGTGCGTGGTCACTTCATCCATTGCTTTGAATTGTTGTTGCTGATACTCTGGCAAGCCAGCAGCTCAATGGGCCATCAACGCAATGTCATCTGCAAATGGGCTTCATAGTGCTTCCATCGGTGGAAATAGACACAAAATGATGGAGTTTCTCTTCCGTCAGTGGAAGCTTGGTTTGATTGCACCCTAAACCAGCAGTGGGGGGTTTTGATGGTGCTCGTGTTCCTAGGTTAAAACAAAAGCTTAGATGTAGTTCTTTGTGCATAAGGATCTCAGAAACTCGTCATGAAAAGATTAAAGATGCTCTCTGCATTTTATTGACAGAGCTTTATAGCCCTGTTCTCTGCTTTTCTGGGGTAGACTGTTGATGTTCTCACTTTAGGTATTGGTAAGCCAGAAGCTTATACATAATAATGTGTTACTACACCTGTGGATGATCTTAGGAAGACCATGCCTGGAATAATATGTGCTGTTCTGGTCTCTGTATCTGCAGAATAATATATTTGCTATTGATGCTGTGCAGTTAAGGTTTATTTTGTACAGATTGCAGGGATAAGAAGACTATCCTTGGGGTAAATATTAGGTAGGATAGGCCTAAATTTTCTCGTGTTGAAATGAATGAGGAGTATGTCACTGAAGTGTAACTTTCTGGAAAAGCTTGATGGGGGATGTGTTGAGAGTTTTGTTTCTTTGACCAGAGAGTCCACAGTAGGTGATGCAATCTCAGGATAAGATGTCGGGTATAGAGGACTGAGGTCAGGTGGAATATTATAAAAAATGAGTATTTTTGAAATTTTCCAACCCACCAATCTCAAGGAGGCTGTGTAGACTCTTCTGTGAAATGTATTCAATGCTGGGACAGACAAATCTTTGGAATCAATGGGGAGATCATGGGTTTGGGGGAATGTGCTGAGGAAGAAGATAAGCTGGCATCTTGGCAAATGACCTACACCTTCCCTTGGTCATCGGTGCTAGATCTGATAGGTTCTGTGCCTTTTCATACCTCTAGTTTCACCTCTCCCCTGAATCTCAGTCTGAAGAAGGGTCTCGACCTGAAACGTCACCAATCCCTTTTCTCCAGAGATGCTGCCTGACCCACTGAGTTACTCCAGCATTTTGTGTCTTTCCTTTGTCCAATGCCAGAGCACGTTTTAAGAGCTCTGCCACTTGCTGCTATAACTTTACTTGGATAATGTCTATGGCCTCTCCACAGAATTCCCTAACCATCGATTTCATCCTACTGCTGAGCCATTATCTTGGGCTGAACATACCTATTTCAATCACATGTGCTTTTTTTTATTGTGCACTACACCTTTGACCCCCACATGACCTCAGTGGTGCAGATCTACAGTGTCAGGTTGTAAACCATCCACCGCCATCTCATCCAACCCATCCACTTATCCAGAATTGGTAGTCCCCTGAATGTTCCAAGACATCTGGGCTGGCATTCCATCTTTCGCCAGCCATTAGCATCATTTAGAAAAAGTGCTACATCCTAACCCAGACCAAGCCAAGCCTCCCCCATACTATTCTTTGCTGACCTGCCACTACCCGTATTCTTTCCCTCGGTTTAAGTCTTTCCATATCCTTCCCTACCAAATGATGTTCCCAATCCAATTGAATCTTTCTTCCAAATACTGACTGTTCCTCTGGCTCTAGAAATTTGTGTTTGCACCCCATCTCATGTTCTTAAGTTATAGGAGCGGAATTAGGCCATTTGGCCCATCAAGTCTACTCTGCCTTTCAATCATGGCTGATCTATCTTTCCCTCTCAACCCCATTCTCCTGCTTTCTCCCCGTAACCCCTGACACCTGTACAAATTTCCTCCCTTCCCCCAATCTTTTTCACTGCTGGTGTCCATGTCCATGTTTATGAGTTCCTACATTGGAAGCTCTCCAAACTTATTTGGTTTTCCGTCTGTTTCTACTCCTTTGTTCTTATTAAAGGTGCTCTCTCTGTGACCAAGTATCCATCTAATCTCCTAATCTCCATTTTCAGCTCAACATTTTCCCCATGTGTCTTGTGAAAAGTGTAGGATGTTTTTCTTGCATTGGAGCAACTTTGTGCACACCAGCAGTGCCTGGTACTGTCACTGCCGAAGAGATTATGCAAAACAAACAATTGTATGTCCCCTCAGTGTGAGTTATGAATTGTCACTGCACCTGTGCAAACTTACACTTCTCTTATCTGTCCATCTCTTGCTATTACAACAATATAATTAGCTTAACTGACTGCCTGCTGGGCACAGGTTCTCTGATCATGTTACTGCAAGAACCACATGAGTCAGAATTATGGTTGGTTGCCTGTTGTACATGGTGTGCACGCTGGAATTCTCAGACCCTGCACAGCGTCCCGTGAGGTAAAAGGAGCTTTTTCACATCTATTTCTGGCCGAGTTCTGCTCTGGGTAGCTGAGAGGACTGTGTGAACTTGGATAATAGCTTGAAGCCAATTGTAATCTGATTAGTGGAGTCACATCAAGGCCCAACATGGAGATCAGGCCAAACCAGCCCGGCAGCTCGTAAACCTTATCAGTCACGTAATAGTTTCTCTTCAATCGTTCACCTTTTTGGATTGTATAATTTTGTTTAACTCGCACAGGTTTCATTTACTAAGCAGTTTGCTGTTCGGAAATTCATTTGCTTCCCAATATACGTAATTTATCCTCTAAAACCATGGGCACATACTTCAGTACATTTCTGTACCACCTCCATTTAATTAACTACTCAAGACTTAAGGGCATCTGTTGAGAATTTAGAGTTTTTTTTTATTGCATAGAATAATATAATCCGATCCGACCTTCACCTGATATTCACACGTATGCTTTCCAATACAAATCTGGAATTTTATTTTCTTCTGCCCTTAATTTCAAAGGAGCAGTGAAACCAGATGTAATGGTCCTGTTATTACCCGCCCTCAGATCAGCTAACCTGACAGAAACCAGAATTGAAACCCAGGTCGTTTGTGAAGATTGTGGGCCTGCAGTAAAACGTGGGTGATCCGTCCATCCACTGTGCTGGTTAAGGCCTAGGAAATGGACATTAAACCAGCTTGGGCAACATTCACTCTCAGGTCTTATTGCCCGCTAATTATTGGATTCTGAGTTTGGTAGGAACCTCGGCAACAAATGATTGCATCTTTTGGAGGATTTGATCCCATTTTTGCACCTTCAAGAGATGAAACCCGAGTTAATCACCTTTTGTTTGCACCGTAAAGCGATCAAGTGATATCACAATTGATTTTTATTTGTTCACTGCCAAGTAATGATCTTACAAATTGTCTGGCAATCCAGCTGTACAGAGTGGAGTTATATTGTTCAAGAATTGTATTGTATTACCTGCTCCCTTCAACTTCATCCGTAGTCATTTATTTAAAAGGCCCACACACGCACACTCAGTATATCCCTCTGCTGGGCCTGTTTTCACCAACTGGCTCTTATTACTGCATCCTGCCTTAGCTAAAGAGAAAAAAAAATCCTTAACTATAATAAAACAAAAAAAGTAATTATTAGCTTGTTGGAAAAAAAAGGTAAAGCCACTGAATGGAAACCACATGGATGAACGGGCCAAACGAATTCAAAATAGAACTTAATTTGTTTTAATAAGCAACAAATATGCAGCCCCTGAGTACTGCCTAATTACTGTGTTCTCCGAAAATTACTTCACAAAGCCCACTGGCATCAGATGGACCTGATACTACAAAGTGGTTTGTGGTTTGTGGTGTGCTCACAGCATTTGAAGTGATGAAAAGCTTGTCAGGTGGTAATGCCTGGAACATTTAGAAATTAGAGAGGGGAGGTAAAAGGGGAGAAGCTCGGCTGAAACAATGAAGTGTGAAACTGAAAGACTGCACGGAGCTGAGTGCTGCTAGCTTTCCTATATTATCGCCACATGTGGCTCTGGCAAACCACGCATTGTCTGCACTCTGGGGAGTTTGATAGACACTGAAATGTCCGAGTTGCCAAAATGCACAGCACAGAGCAAAGGGAAATTATTTTTAGAATTGCTTTGAATTCCTGATTATTTTTTAATGTTTGCGATTCAGCTTTGAAAAATAATTAACTAAGGCAGGCCACCTTTCCTGATCACAAAAGCGAAGCTATCTTTTCAATGTGTTGCCGTTTACCAGTTGACCCTCATAATGTGAGGAATTGAACAGCTGATATTGGGATTGCCTGGTGTTAATTAACCCGCCATTGGGTCCACAATGCAGAGAGATAACATGGAAACTGGCCCTTCGGCCCACCAAGTCTGTGTAGACCATCAAGCATCCCCATGGATTAAAGCAAGTGGATGCTTGCAATCCCATTATCAGCCATCCAATTCCTCATTCTCCACATATTTCCATCAGTTTCCACCCTCCCCTTGCTCCACCAGGTTCTGCCACTTATCTACACAACCAGGGGGTGATTTACAGTGGTTGCACCTTAGAAAGGTGAGGAGGAATTTCTTCAGTCAGAGGGTGGTGAATCTGTTGAATTCATTGCCACAGACGGCTGTGGAGGCCAAGTCATTAGGTGTTTTTAAGGCGTAGATTGACAGATTCTTGATTAGTAAGGGGGTCAAGGGTAATGGGGAGAAGGCAGGAGAATGGAGTTGAGAGAGAAAGGTAGATCAGCCATGATTGAATAGCGGAGTAGACTCGATGGACCAAATGGGACTTATCCTGAATAAGTCAGGAGTCTGCTCCTATGACTTATTATGAATTACCGATCCTCGTATCTTGGGGATGTGTTAGGGAGCCAGGGCAGCCAGAGGAAGCCAATGCAGGGAAGAATGTGCAAACTCCACATAATGATGAGAAGTAGTGGGATCCCACTACTGGCCACATCTTCCCATCCCCTCCCCTTTCTGCTTTCCGCAGAGACCGTTCCCTCCGTAACCCCCTGGTCCATTCGTCCCTTCCCACCCATACCAACACCTCCCCAGGTACTTTCCCCTGCAACCGCAGGAGATGCAACACCTGTCCCTTTACCTCCCCCCTCAACTCCATTCAAGGACCCAAATAGTCTTTCCAGGTGAGGCAGAGGTTCCCTTGCACCTCCTCCAACCTCATCTATTGTATCCGCTGTTCCAGATGTCAACTTCTCTACATCGGCGAGACCAAACGCAGGCTCGGTGATCGTTTCGCTCAACACCTTCGCTCAGTCCGCATTAACCAACCTGATCTCCCGGTGGCTCAGCACTTCAACTCCCCCTCCCACTCCCAGTCTGACCTTTCTGTCATGGGCCTCCTCCATTGTCATAGTGAGGCCCAGTGCAAATTGGAGGAACAGCATCTCATATTTCACTTGGGCAGTTTACACCCCAGCGGTATGAACATTAACTACTCTAACTTCCGATAGTTCCTCTGTCCCTCTCTTTCCCATCCCCCTTCCCAGTTCTCCCACTGTCTTCCTGTCTCCTACTACATCCTATCTTTGTCCTGCCCCCTCCCCTGACATCAGTCTGAAGGGTCTCGACCCGAAACGTCACCCAATCCTTCTCTCCTGAGATGCTGCCTGACCCGCTGAGTTACTCCAGCATTTTGTGTCTACCTTAGAATTGAACCCTGGCTCACTAGAGTTGTCAAGCATCAAATCTACTAGTTGCATGACTGTGCCACCCTAGGAGTGTTAGAATTAGAAATAGGGTCATGCAGCATAAGTGGAAAAACAAAAATCTGTTTCAGGTAGAAGACCCTTCATTTGGTCACAGGACGCCAGGTGTGTTATAAAATGAAACAAATACACTGACACGCTTAGCTTGCTCCTGGAAAACTCTTTAAATTAAATTATTTATTTTAACCAATTTGGCTTATTGAAGTTTTCATTGAACGAAAATAGATGCTTTATATAGCACCATTGATGGACTCGAGCCACCCCAAAGCATTTTACAATTCATGGAGTTCTTTTGAATTGTGGCCATTGTTGTAAAGTAGGAAATGCAGCAATCAATTAGCACAGTGAGTTCTCCAATGTTGCGAATGTCTGAATTCCATCCTCTTAGTCATCGTGTTTTTTATTGGAATCTTTTTTTTTTTTTATGTCACTCAAACCATTATATTTTCTGGGGATAGTGCAGGCAGAAAATGGGTTTTGATGGTGAGCAATATCAAAATTAGTACCAAGTATACAATTACGTGCAGATTGTACCTACTTTGATTCTGACCTCTTAGTCTGCCCCAGTACTCATTTTAAAAGATAGCTGGATTCTGTACCAGGATAGTAATCAACCTTCAGAACTACTTTGTTCTCCCTTTGTTTTGAAAATATATTTAAAATCACTTTTGATTGATTGAATGAGACAGCATAGAAACAGGGCATTCGGCCCCAGGAGTCCACTGAGCATCGATCAGCCATTCACACTAGTTCTATGTTACCCCACTTTTGTATCCGTTCCCTACTCACTAGGGGCAATTTTACAGAGGCCAATTAACCTACCATCTAACTGAGGAAAAACCTTTTCACCCAGAGAGTTGCGGAAAAACTTTTTCACCCAGAGAGTTGCGGAAAAACTTTTTCACCCAGAGAGTTGTGAATTTGTGGAATTCTCTGCCACAGAAGTCAGTGGAGGCCAATTCACCGGATGTTTTCAAGAGAGAGTTAGATATAGCTCTTAGGGCTAACGGAATCAAAGGATATGGGGAGAATGCAGGAACAATACAATACAATACAATACAATATATCTTTATTGTCATTGTACAGGGGTACAACGAGATTGGGAATGCGCCTTCCATACGACGCAATAAATTAATTAGCTAATCAGTATAAATTTATACAACCCAGTGAAACAAAATTAGAAACAGTTTTAAAACAGTATAAAGTTCAAGTAGGTCTGTGCCGGTTCACTGTGCGATGTGACCATCCGGCTCAGCAGGACTTTGGATGCTCAGCCATGATCATATTGAATGACGGTGCTGGCTTGAAGGGCTGAATGGCCTACTCCTGCACCTATTTTCTATGTTTCTATTTCTATGTTTACAAACCTGTAAATCCATGGAATATGGGAGGAAACTGGAGCACCTGGACAAAACCCATACAGTTACAAGGAGAACATGTGCAAAATTCACATAAACACCACCCTAGGTCAGGATTGAACCCGAGTCTTTGGCACTGTGAGGCAGCTGCTTTATCAGCTGCACCACTGTGCCACTCTATATATTTATAATATGCATATAGATATTAGTAGGTCTTAATCAGAACGGCAGAGTTATTTGAGTTATTTATAAATTTTATAACAAGATTTTTTTTTTAAGCACACTCCAAACTCCTTTAATTGATTAAATGCATCAATAAAGGGCAGTGCATCTGAAAGGATGGTTCCAGTTCTGGATTATCAACTGACATTTGAACTCCTGAGTTAATAGAGGGGAGGTAAATCATTTCTGCAGATATATTTTCTACAAAGTGTTGATCGGCACAATGATTTCACAGTGGTTTGGTTCAATTGATTGTGCAGAAGGTTTCTGGTGTATTATGTGATAAATAGGAACATTTTCTAAGCATCGTACTTTTAATTCAAGAATGACTGTTTGGAGATGAGAAAGAAGATAACATTTATGTTATTCTATGAACACCCATTGTGCTTTCAGTGAATTCCTAACTTGCCATGCTAATATTGAAAAAGTTATCAAAACATGTCGAGGATTTTAATGTCAGCCATTTTGTTGTGCACATATGCTAATTCCTGGCTATATTATTATATTTTAATTCAATTGATTTTGACAAATCATTTATAGCTTGTCTAATCAGGAATTATCATGATGTACTTTCTCGGATTGTGCTAGGATTTGAAGAGTTAGACAGACAAACAGCACAGAAATCGGCCCTTTGGCCCATTGAGTCCACACTGACCATCAACCACCCATTTACATTGATCCAACAATAATCCCATTTTTTATTCTCCCCAGATTTTTATCAGCTCCCCTTGGATTCTACCACTCATATCCACACTAGGGGAAACTTACAGTGGCCAATTCACCCCCCAACGCACACACCTTTGGGATGTGAGAGGAAACCGGAGCACCCAGAGGAAACCTATGGAGCCACAGGGCGAAAGTGTGATCTCCACGCAGACAGGACCCAAGGTCAGGATTGAACCTGGGTCTCTGGCGCTGTGAGGCAGCGGCCCTAACAGCTACCCCACTGTGAAGGGGCAAATGAACACAAGAAGTAAATGTAGGAGCAGATCATATGGCATTTGCCTCTGCTCTATCATTCAGTAGCATCCTGGTTGACCCTGTACTTAAGTCCACTTTGCTGTCTGTTCTCCACATCCTCCGAATCCTTCAGCTTTCAGGCACCTTGGCACGTTTTATTATATCCCACTTACATTTTACAAAAGCATGCAATTGCTGATCCAAAAAGTAAGGTAGAACTACTTGAGTCAGTGCAATGAGGAGATATTCTTGAACATTTGACCAGAAGAGTTATCACTTTATTCCAAGATAAACTAGTGAAATAAAGGTTCCTGTAATGCTGGGCTGACAATCTCGAGAGGTGACAAATGGGGGAACTGCATCCAATAGATATGCTTAGTTACGGACTGTTGGTACAAACTCGTGATATCCCAACTTGTTCATCAACTACTTCGCACTCCCTGCCCCCCACTCCCAATCTGGACTGTACATGAGTCCAACTATCCTCCACAGACTGACAGAATCATCGAACGCAGAAGCTCATGGAGGTATCTTGAGCTGGCTCAGTGGTTAATGTTCTCTCAAAAACACAAGGAAATAAGAGCAGTCAGCTAACTGCTTCCTCTAGAGAATAAGAAACTGCTGAAGAACGTCAGTGTGGCAGGCAGCGTCTGTGGAGGGAAATAGACAGGTGACATTTCGGGTCAGGACACTTCTTCAGATTCCAGACTTTACTCTGAAATCTGAAGTCTGAGGAAACCTGTATTAAATTTAACTTATGATTGACCGCTCACAACAAACCTGTTAAATGGTTGTCTCCGTTTATTCCAACGTTACACGTGTGAGCCAGCACTGGGCATCAACATGATCGTTTACCATCACAGTATGTTGATTCCTTTTTGTGTGTAAAATCTAAGACAATGGCATTTGCAAGCTGGGGAAGACGAATAATCGTTATTTCCCTTAATAATTTGATAGGAATTAAATCGGTAAGGTTTCTATAACAGGTGAATTAAGTGAAATAACAGTTTCATCCCCAGATAATGTTTAAAAATGTATTCCCAAATAGGGTTTTGATGGGATAAATATAGGGGTGATGATTCCCCTGGTGGGTACCTAGAATTAGGATTCAGTCTTTAGACTTTAAGGATACTGTGCAGAAACAGGGCCTTCGGCAGCTTCGGCGCACTGAGTTCACGCCCACCAGTGATCACCCCATACTCTTTCACTATCCTACACACTACGAACAATTTACAATTACAGAATCCAAATTAACCCACAAACCTGTACGGCTTTGGAGTTTGGGAATAAACCAGAACAGCTGGAAAAAACCCCATAGTCAAAGGGTGAACGTACAGTGACCTCCATAATGTTTGAGACAAAGACCCACCATTTATTTATTTGCCTCTGTACTCCACAATTTGAGATTTGTAATAGAAAAAAATCACATGTGGTTAAAGTGCACATTGTCAGATTTTAATAAAGGCCATTTTATACATTTTGGTTTCACCATGTAGAAATTACAGCAGTGTTTATACATAGTCCCCCCATTTCAGGGCACCATAATGTTTGGGACACAGCAATGTCATGTAAATGAAAGTAGTCACCAGTTGCTGGGTGTCTTCTCTGATGATGCTCTGCTGGGGCTTTATTGCAGCCATCTTTAGCTAATGCTTGTTTTGGGGGCTAGTCTTCAGTTTTCCCTTTAGCATATAAAATGTATGCTCAATTGGGTTCAGATTGGGTGATTGACTTGGCCACTCAAGAATTGACCATTTTTTAGATTTGAAAAACTCCTTTGTTGCTTTAGCAGTATGTTTGGGATCATTGTCTTGGTGTAGAATGAATCGCCGGCCAATGAGTTTTGAGGCATTTGTTTGAACTTGAGCAGATAGGATGTGTCTGTCTGACAGATCTTCAGAATTCATTATGCTACTACCATCAGCAGTTGTATCATCAATGAAGATAAGTGATGTCTTCAGCAGCCATCCATGCCCAGGCCATAACACCCCCACCACCGTGTTTCACAGATGAGGTGGTATGCTTTGGATCTTGGGCAGTTCCTTCACTCCTCCATACTTTGCTCTTGCCATCACTCTGATATGTTAATCTTTGTCTCATCTGTCCACAAGACCTTTTTTCAAGAACTGTGGTTGCTCTTTTAAGTACTTCTTGGCAAACTGTAACCTGGCCATCCTATTTTTGTAGCTAACCAGTGGTTTGCATCTTGTAATGCAGCCTCTGTATTTCTGTTCATGAAGTCTTCTTCAGAAAGTGGTCATTGACAAATCCCCACCTGACTCCTGAAGAGTGTTTCTGATCTGTCGGACAGGTGTTTGGGGATTTTTCTTTATTATAGAGAGAATTCTTCTGTCATCAGCTGTGGAGGTCTTCCTTGGCCTGACAGTCCCTTTGCGATTAGTAAGCTCACCAGTGCTCTCTTTCTTCTTAATGATGTTCCAAACTGTTGATTTTGGTAAGCCTAAGGTTTGGCTGATGTCTCTAATAGTTTTATTCCTGTTTCTTAGTCTCATCATGGTTTCTTTGACGTTCACTGGCATAACTTTGGTCCTCATTTTGATAAACAGCAGGAAAGATGGAGGAAAGACTAGGTGCTCTCTTATACCTGAATTAAGGAAGCAATTAAACACACCTGAGCCATTACAAACACCTGTGAAGCCATGTGTCCCAAACATTATGGTGCCCTGAAATAGGGGGACTATGTATAAGCACAGCTGTAATTTCTATGTGGTGAAACCAAAATGTATAAAAATGGCCTTTATTAAAATCTAACAATGTGCACTTTAACCACATGTGATTTTTTTCTATTACAAATCTCAAATTGTGGAGTACAGAGGCAAATAAATAAATGATGGGTCCTTGTCCCAAACATGGAGGGCACTGTATAAACTCCCTACAGACAGCTCCTGTAGTCAGGGTCGTACCCAGGTCTCTGGCGCTGTAAGCAAGTTCCTCTACTGCTGTGTCACTGTGCCGCCCTCAGTCATACATAACTGAGATGAGAATACATTTCTTTGCCCAGAGAATAGAGAATCTTTGTAAGCAAAGAGGCCTTAGCAGGCTCAATGCTGATTTAATTCAAGGCTGAGATCTGTAGACTTTAGAATATCAATTAATATGGGGTCAGGTGAAAAATGCTGAGGTAAAAATCATAAATAATGCCAGATATGGATAAGGATTGGAGCAACCTTCTCCTTCAATTTCTTATGGTTAATGTGTCTCTTTTTCTAAAGAGCTAAAATCATGTTAACACTAATAGACGCATTTTTACTTAGAACAATTTATTTTCTAAATTTCTGTGTCTGACACTAAGCAAGTGTGGGTGGAGGTTAGATAATTAGTTTGGTCATCTTTATCCTTGCTCTGTTATATTATATACTCAGAGAAAGTAAGCAAGTCTAAAATGGGAACAAACAGCCCTCTGTCCAAACTTTCTTTTTATTGTTAGTTAACTTAATTTTTTAAAAGAGCCCTTTATCCCATGTTGCCCATGCTAAGGCAAGTCCCATTTGCCCGCCTTTGGTTCATAACCCTCTAAACCCTTCCTCGCCAGAGATCTGCCTAAATGTCTTTTGAAAGTGGTAAATGTTCCCTCTTCTAAATCCATTGATGTCAATGAGATCAAAACTTTCCCTATGCATGCAGATCATGGCTAGAAATGCATCAGAGTGCAGAAGCCTTGAGGAAATGGTGGGGTGTGCTCAGCAAGCCAACAGATACCAAGCAGTGAAAAGTATTGTCATTGTGGCATAAACCGTCACTGTAATTCAATGCAAATGGTTTGTACCATCTAATTCTTATGTCCGGTGAAGCTAAATTGATTGTCCTGAACTTTGCTGGCAGCAGCTACCCTCTGTACTCTGCTGATTGGCATTGATTTATCTACATCAGGGCAGGTGGTACAGATGAACTGCTCCAGGGCCTTGAAGGGATATGGACCAAAAGTGGGCAAATTGGACTTGTTTAGATGGGGCATCTTTGTCAGCATGGACGATTTGGGCCGAAGGGCCTGTTCTGTGCTGTATGACGTAATTAGGTCACGTGGGCAGACCAAAAACAAACATCACCCATGAAAGTGAATTAAACAATTGATCTGTGTCCGTCTTTTGAATGTTAAATACATTGCTAGTCAAGGCCATAGAAGAAACAAAGGTGATAGGAACAGGCATGGGCCATCCAGTACCTGGAACTACAACACACCCATCCTTAGATCAGCCTTTTAACAGCATCGCAGCTGATCTGTGGATCAAAATGTTGCACCTCATAAAATAGAATATTATATCTAGGGATACATTTTCAGTGAAAGTCATTGGAACCTGCAAAGTTGCATTAAAGTTTGTATAATCTCTTCATGTTTCAAATAACCCTGTGAGATAAAATTATTTTAGACTGAAAGTTGCAGTTGCACTTTAAATGCTGGATAAATGCGCAAAATACACATCCAAATTTCTATCAAAGGTGGGAGCTTTCCCCAAATATGTCAGAAAGTGCTGGAGTAACTCAGTGGGTCAGGCAGCATCTCCTGGAGAACATTGACATGTGATGTTTTGGGTCAGTACCGTTCTTTGGACTGATTGCAGTTGGGGGAGAGAAATCTGGGAGTGAGGAGGGGCGGAATTTTCCCCATTCACAGCAACTCAATATATTGTGTAGGAAGGAACTGCAGATGCTGGTTTACACCAAAGAAAGACACAAAATGCTGGAGTAACTCAGTGGGACAGGCAGCAATATATTGTATGCATGTGGCATTAATATTCTATTTTAAATAATTTCTAAAAGAAAATATTAGTGCTGGATGCATACGATTTATTTTGAATTTAAAGCATCAAAGTGTGCATTTAAAAAACCTCTAGTTATGACAACCCTCAGTAGCTGGTTTCAGTAACACCACACATTATAAGCTACGTATTCTTTTTTAAATTATCAGCTTACCTTTGCTGAAATCAGCTTTTCCCTGTTAATGAATTTTGCAAGTAGTGTAGGTATTTAGCTTGAACAAACATCAAGCCAAAGGGAAACCAAGGTTACATAACGGAATTGTTTATTAATCGTTTCCCCTGCAATAGCTATCAGCAGATAGGAAGCACAGCTTTAATTGAAGGTACATAACATGTTGCAACTTATTTTGGCGTAGCATTGGCATCATTAAAGCACTTCAGTGTTTTCTATTTATTGTTCAGTGCTTGATGTGAATGGCTGAGGTTAGAGAAACATTCACATGCAGGAAGGTTACCCTCAGGAGCAGTAAGAGGGAAAATCGAGGACGCGATTGTAGGACCATGGGAACTAACAGTGCAGGATGGATACATTCAATTCAGCTTCCTCCTTTTCTGCTTAAAATAGCGACTGGATCATTGTATTGTGATACTTTGTCAGTCATTTACAAATGTTAAAAAAAAGTTGTTGACAAGTGATTTAGAGCACTCAATGCCCATTGTTTACCTTCTTTGATGTGCAAAGGATGAGTATGACTACAGCAACAATTCATTATTAACAAGTGCAGATCCCCAGATACCATCTGTGGCTCCAGGATTCTGAGAAGAATAACATCTGGTTCCATTCAGAAACTGTGCTTTACTGCATAATGGGAATTCAGAGCAAAGTTTTGCTGTAACTGTTCCAATTCGTCAGTTTCACATGCATTCACAGTCATTACTTTATATATAATTGTTCTTGGGCAACGGCATTAGGTGAAAACAAACTTCTGGAGAAACACAGAGGGTCAAACAGCATCAGTGAAGGGAAAGGACAGACTAGGTTTCGGGTCAGGACCCCTCGTCAGGACCCCTCGTCAAGACTACATTCCCTCCACAGATGCTACCTGACCTGTTGAGTTCCTCCAGCAGTTTGTTTTTAGCTCAAGATTCCAGCATCTGCAATCTCTTGGTTCAGCAATAGAGTCATACAGCATGGAAAGAGGCCCTTCGGACCAGCCCATCTATGCTGACCAAGCCGTAAGCTCGTCTAATTTTCCCACGTTTGGCCCATATCCCTCTAAACCATTAATTGAAATCTCGATCATACTGTTAGATTTAATAACCTCCACACTGATGTACTCAACCCAGACAGGATCTGCACAAGAATACCAAAAGGTGACTCCAACGGGCCAGACTGCATATAGTTCACCACTGCAATGATACAGAGATGTCACTGCTGATGCATATGAATGCAGGCTATTACTGAGTGAAAAGGGAGTTCCAAGTCAATTATAACAGAAAGCTTGATCTTTGAAAATACACACTGGAAACAGGTTAAAGTCTTGCGGTTAGGGGTGTAGGGAATTAAGGTGGTGCAGTGGATGAAATCTTCCTACTTAAGGACAGGGTTCCAAAAGCCCGATGGTACATTGTAGCACTGTCACTACCTTTTAAGTGAGGCATCAAACCGATGTTTTGACTGTTGTCGTAGATGGATATGAAAAGTTCTGCACTGTTGAAATGAAGAGAGCCTGTCTCTAGTTTCTTGACTAATTTGTACATCTCATTCATTATTGTTAATGTACATTACCAGCACAATATCACATTGCTGTTTATGGCAGCCTGCTTGGTGCAAAATGGTTGCCAAATTTCTACATTGCATTAGTTTCTACTCTTCTAAAACACTTCATCAGTTGGAAGGTGTTTTGGGTTGACCTAAGGCTATGTAAATGCATGTGTCTTTTTTTAAACCCAATTACACTGGTCATCTTTATGTTTGCTCTCAGATCTATCTGAAATAAATTTGTTATTTTGGTTCAGTTCCCAGTGGGTATTGATTTCGAGGATAAAACTGGCTTTAATTTAATTAAAACATGCTAATGGCATGTTGGCCTTCATAACAAGAGGAGTTGAGTATAGGAGCAAAGAGGTCCTTCTACAGTTGTACAGGGCCCTAGTGAGACCACACTTGGAGTATTGTGTGCAGTTTTGGTCTCCAAATTTGAGGAAGGACATTCTTGCTATTGAGGGAGTGCAGCGTAGGTTCACGAGGTTAACTCCCGGGATGGCGGGACTGTCTTATGATGAAAGACTGAAGCGACTGGGCTTGTATACACGAGAATTTAGAAGGATGAGAGGGGATCTTTTTGAATTTATCAATCCCTTATTAATAAAATAAGATTATTAAAGGATTGGACACGCTAGAGGCAGGAAACATGTTCCTGATGTTGGGGGAGTCCAGACCCAGGGGCCACAGTTTAAGAATAAGGGGTAGGCCATTTAGAACAGAGATGAGGAAAAACTTTTTCACTCAGAGAGTTATGAATCTGTGGAATTCTCTCCCTCAGAAGGCAATGAAGGCCAATTCTCTGGATGCTTTCAAGAGAGAGTTAGATAGAGCTCTTAAAGATAGCGGAGTCAAGGGATATGGGGAGAAGGCAGGAACGGGGTACTGATTGTGGATGATCAGCCATGATCACAGTGAATGGCCGAATGGCCTACTCCTGCATCTATTGTCTTAATTTGAATTAATTTAAACTAAACTACTTATCTGTCTTGAAGACTATAAAATCTATCAAACAGGTTGCTAAGGCAGAAGATAGACACAAAATGCTGGAGTAACTCGGTGGGACAAGCAGCATCTCTGGATAGAAGGAATGGATGATGTTTCGGGTCAAGACCATCTCGGCCCGAAACGTCACCCATTCCTTCTTTCCAGAGATGCTGCCTGTTGCTGCAGCAGTTTGTGTCTATCTTCGGTGTAAACCAGCATCTGTAGTTCCCTCCTACATGTTGCTAAAGCAGATTACCCTTCATCTGTCTCTTCTGCACCTGACACAGATAGACTTGATACCAACACAAAATATTTGCAGTGAAGGTGCTTCACTCTCCATTTACAACTTCACATGGAACCCACATAAATAACACCCATAACAATCCATATTTACGCCCCAAATCCTAGTTATTCCACCTATACGAGCCACACATCCAATATTTTAATGGTGCAGCATTATTTTTAGAGGCCCACACAGCAGATAAAGGGAGCAAATCCTAGGTTTCCATGTTACAGTAATGGCCTTAAGGAAAAGCAATGTGTTTCAATTATGTGCCTGATGTTTCTTTTTGGGATGAACTTTGCTTTGTATAAATTTTGGCGGATCTGTCATGCTGATGGGGAAAGGTGATGGTGGGACTATTACACACATTTCATTGTATTGCTCATACCTCCTGCAGGTAGTCTTTGTGTAAGGGTTCGCCCTAACTAGATCACTGCTCCAGCCTCAGAGGTGCGTGGTGGTTGACATGTTTCCATTTTCTCGAACCGCAGGTGAAGTTTGTCACAAATCATACACGCAGTTTTCAAACCTGTGTCGCCATAAAAGGATGCATGCGGACTGCCGAACGCAAATCAAATGCAAGGACTGCGGTCAGATGTTCAGCACGACGTCGTCGTTGAACAAGCACAGACGATTCTGTGAGGGGAAGAACCATTTCACCACGGGAGGTTTATTTGGCCAAGGCATTGCCCTAGCGAATGCTTCCACTCTGGACAAGTCCAGTCTGGTTAACTTGAATCACAGCAACGCTGGCCTTGCTGACTATTTTGGTGCCAACAGGAACGCGGCTGGACTGACCTTCCCGGCAGCCCCAGGCTTTCCATTTAGCTTCCCAGGCCTGTTTCACTCAGGCCTTTACCACAGGCCTCAGTTGATACCTGCTAGCTCGACGGTGAAAGGGCTATCAGAACAGATCAGCAAACACCAAAGCCAGGTGCTGTCATCATCCCAGGCACTGCCGAGCACACCGGACGCCTTGAAGGCCGCGAACCGCCAGTCGTCTTCGGACGGGGTTCGACCCCTGGAGGTTGCCACCGAGAAGTCTTCTGGAGAGAAGCCCCGGAGTAAAACCAGTGACCAGTCAGAAAGCAGTGACCTGGATGACGTCAGTACACCCAGCGGCAGTGACTTGGAGACAACCTCCGGATCTGATCTGGAGAGCGACGTTGAAAGTGACAAGGAGAAGAATAAAGAAAATGGCAAAACTCCAGAGGAGAAAGCAAATAGCCCCCAGAAATCAGTCCCTCTGAACAACAATAAGAGGGAATTTTCCAACCACTCACTTTTTTCCCCACCACTGGAAGAACAGATCGCGGTGACAGGAGCTGTTAATGACTCCATCAAGGCTATTGCTTCCATTGCTGAGAAGTACTTTGGTTCTACTGGACTTGTTGGCATACAAGACAAGAAAGTAGGGCCCTTGCCTTATCCATCCATGTTCCCTTTTCAATTTTTCCCCGCGTTCTCTCAACCGATGTATCCATTCGCCGACAGAGACTTAAGTGCTGTACCCTTAAAAATAGAGCCCCAGTCACCCAGTGAGATGAAGAAGCTGAGGGGGGCAAATTCTGAGTCACCCTTTGACCTCACAACCAAGCGCAAGGAGGAGAAGCTGGTGCCACCCGTGACCTTAAAGCCACTGACCTCCCACCATGCAGGTGAAGAGCAGCCACTGGACCTGAGCATGAGCAGCAGAAGCCGGGCCAACGCAAGCACCCTGGTGGCACCCCGGAAGAACCATGTGTTTGGGGAGAGGAGGGGCTCCAGTATCGAGCAAGCCAAGAGCTCAGACCATTCACTGCAGCATGCCAAACCAACCCCTTTCTTCATGGATCCTATATACAGGTAAGACAACATGTTGCTTTTGCTGTGGCATTTTGTCTAGAATTAAAAGCACACGTACAAAACTATTTAGGATTGTTGTGATATACCTCAAAGTAATATAAGGCAATTATGTCCCTCAAAACTATGCACCATCTTAATTGTCAGTACACACATCTTGTAACTTAACGGCAAAAATATCACAGTCGAGCTGTTTTCTGCTTTGCCTAATGTCTGGTTTACACTATAAATGCTGTAAACTGTAATAGGAGCTAGCCGCACTTGATAAATTACATTATTACCATCATTTAATGAAATTGCACATCTTTAGTTACCCACATACTGATACATGTTAAGCCGCCCTGCAATCTTGCTTTCATTTTAAGAGATGCATATCTAAGAATTTGCTGGTTTATGATTGAGTGGCTCTAAACATTTTTTTAATTTCCCATTTTAAAACATAGGTTGTTCCCACATTTATATTTTTATATATTGCTTATATAACTATAGTAGCAAGCAGCAAATCAAACTATTCTCTGCTTCTGATGATGCAACCACGTTTCAACCAAAAGGACCGTTAGTGTAGTTTAGAGATACAGCGTGGAAACAGGCCCTTCGACCCACCAAGTCCACGCCAACCGGCGAAACGCATGCACCATCGCTATCCTACACCCTTGGGACAATTTACAATTTTTACTGAAGCCAATTAACACTCCTTGTCATTTGGAGTGTGGGAGGAAACCAGAGCACCCGGGGAAAACCCACACAGGTCACAGGGGGAGGGTGCAAACTCCGTACAAGCAGCACCCACAGTCAGGATGGAACCCGGGTCTTTGGTGCCGTAAGACAGCAACTCTACCGGTGCGCCACCATGTCTTACCAAAATTGCATCTGCAATTAACGTTATCTTATTGCCTTGTGTATATGATAGGTTTACCACTTGTAGGAGGTAACTGTACCCTGAATGGTCGGCTACAAATTGTCTACAATTGCAGACGCAAAAAGGATCCCAAGAGCAACAAGCATTCATAAATATTCGGCGGGATTAAACATTAAAATTGTCTGATGCTAACTGGTTCGTTTGGGCCGTAAATTGAAAAGAAAAGTTGTCTATTTAGTTTTCTCAATGCTTTCTCCAACCAAGATTAATTTTATCAATTTTGTGAACAATTTTGTCAAAGTAGAGTGGAAAAAAGGAAACTTTCTGACCCAGTTGAAGGACTAAAGGAGAAGTACATGAAGCCTGCTCCCAGTTTCCTATTCCATCCACAGGTAAATGGATCTCCCTGTTCATTGGCCCCATTTTGAGAAATGTTAATACAGTGTTATATCAGACTTGACCTGTTGGATTATTGTACCCAAATAGCATATTGTGTTTTTGTTTGTAGCATATATGAATGTAACATAGTGGGTCATTAATTCATGTCACAGTGCTGCATCCTCAGCAGCACAATATGTTTGTAATATGTAGGGCTAGTAAACTAAGTAATATTATTTATCGTGTGCTAGAATTATTGTGCTCCAGTTACAGTGTTTTTTTGTACAATTACATCGGGATACAAATCCAGGTAGGTCAATGGATGATTGTGTTTTATATATACATTTTAAACTCCATGCATTAATTAATTTTAATTGTAGAAATATGAAACCTGGAATGATTGTACCACTAATAATATACAGATGGTTTATAACAAGCCACACCTCATTTTACTGTTTATTTCATGTAAGAGTTTCATACCCATTAGCCCACTGTGTTTTTATTAAAACCATCAGAACAGCAACTTGCCTATTAAATGCAGGCATAATATTTCCAGCAGCATGTTATTTTAATTAGTGTGGTTCTCCATTATTTATCATACTTAAGTATTACATACAATAGCACAGTCTGTTTTCTTTTCATCCATGTAGGTACAGTACATTGCACCATTGACAATGGCAGTGTACAATACAAAGCAGGTCATCCTCACAATTAATCCCAACCCAACAAGTTGTCTGTCCATTCCTTCCGCAGATGCTGCCTGATTCATTGAGGTATAGAGTGATACAGTGTGGAAGCAGGCCCTTCGGCCCAACGCCCACACCGGCCAACATGTCCTAGATACTCTGGTCCCACCTGCCAGCATTTGGTCCATATCCCACCAAACCTGTTCTACCCATGTACCTGTCTAACTATTTCTTAAAGGTTGGGATAGCTCCTGCCCCAACTACCTCCTCTGGCAGCTTGTTCCATACACCCACCACCCTTTGTGGTAAAAAGTCACCTCTCAGATTCCTATTAACCTGTGTTAATCTGGAGTTCCTCCGGCACTTTGTGTTTTTGTTCTTTTGTTTTGTTTTATTTGAAGCAAGAACCGGATACTCCATATATAAACCAAACTATATAGCTTTCCACAAAATGCTGGAGTAACTCAGCAGGTCAGGCAGCACCTCAGGAGAGAAGAAATGGGTGACGTTTCGGGTCTCGACCCGAAACGTCACCCATTCCTTCTCTCCTGAGATGCTGCCTGACCTACTGAGTTACTCCAGCATTTTGTGAAATAAACACCTTCGATGTGTACCAGCATCTGCAGTTATTTTCTTAAACTATATAGCTTGACATCCTCTTCCCACCTTGATGCTAGAGTTTGTTTACAATTCATCCACTAGAGCATAAGCAACATTCAAGCATGCCTCAATTTAATCCATGTGTGACTTTAGAGCACCTTGAGATGGCATTGGGTTGGGGAGGAAGGAGATGCCCGTTCATGATGTTCCACAGGATTTTTAAAGTTAATGGAGTGATATTGGGTATTCTCAGAGTAAAAGTGATGTTGTTGATCACTTCAAGAAACCACCAGACACTTTTTTTAAATTCATGCATATGGATGAGACTGTAACTGGAAAGGCCAGAATTTATTTCCACAATTTGCATCACAAAGGTGATAAACAGTCTTCTTGAACAGTTGCTGTCCATGTAGTGAAACAGTTTGGTGGGTCATTTCAAAGGACATTTATGTGAGTTTCATTCTGGAGTAATATGTAGGCCGGACCAGATAAGGACAGCAGATTTTATTCCTAAAGGACATTAATAATCCATGTAGGTTTTCATGATAGTTTGGGAGGTTCATATTACATAGCCAGTAACATCTCCATTACGCACCCATACCCTTTTGATAGAATTGTAAAAAAAAAAATTCCGAGGAGGAAAATTGTAAATCTCTGCTTTAGTATTTTGAATTCACACAGCTGTAATGTCAACTGAATGGAACTGGCCTGAATATAGATGCCTTGGAGCTGTACAATGTGTCATTGGAATGGTAATCAAGATGCCTTAACAATGAATACAACCAATTGTTTCAACTGATTTTACATTTCATTTAGGTATCTATTTCCTCAAGATCAGGGAATAGTTGTCCTGCAAAATAGGACGATCTTCCAAAATCATATATATTCAGTGGCATTTACCTTAAAACATAAAAGGGGCCACAACTTCAAGTTTTCCATTTCTGTTGTGGAATTTACAACTCGTCCTCATCTCATCCTGGGGTACATTTTCTTCCTGTAGTTTTTCATAATGGGCACCGAATCTTGGGTCTTCGTGACCTGACAACCATGCTTTTTATTGCCAATTAGACAGAACTGACAGTCTTCAGCTATGTGTGGGAAGGAACTGCTGATGCTGGTTTACACTGAAGATAGACACAACATGCTGGAGTAACTCAGTGGGACAGGCAGCATCTCTGGATAGAAGGAATGAGTGACGTTTTAGGGTCGAGACCCATCTTCAGGGAGGACCTCGACCCAAAACGTCACCCATTCCTCCTTTCCAGAGATGCTGCCTGTCCTGCTGTGTTACCTCAGCATTTGTGTCTGCCTTCTGCTATCCTTAGTTAAAGAGGCCCTGTTCTACACAGTTACAGTTTTATTATAGAGTCATAGGATATGGAAACAGTCCCATGGAGTCCACAGCGATATCTAGCACCCACCCACATCGATCCCACTTTATTCTCTCCACATATTCTTCACGTCCACTCAGATTGTACCACTCAGCGACACACTAAGAACAGCCCAACCTGCACATGCATGGTATATGGGAGGAAGCTGGAGCATTCAGTAGAAAATCCAACATAGTCACAGGAGAAACAAGTAAGCTGCACCACCAACAACTCCAGAGGTCAGGATTGAACCTGAAGCTCTGAGATAGCGGCACAATTGTTCGTGTCCCGGGCTGCCCAAACTCTCTCACCAAAATACTGGTTTGTATAAAGTTTTCTTGAAACACATCTGCAGCATGGTTAAACAATTCTTGTTCACTCCAGTGCCGTTAGATCTCATTTCTTTTAGAACATTATGCTGCAAGGTATCTCCATTGAGAGTACTGTGTAGAAAGGTCCTGCAGCCATAAACCTGTCCTTTACCAATGAATCCTTTGTTAAATTTTTCCTCCAAACTGCAAACAAAGTGGTCTTTGACTGCATTATCAAGGATGAAGAGCAATTTAGATGTACGTATGTTGCGCTTTTGGTGTGGTTAAATTTCCCAAGAAATTCCAAAATGTCATCACTTCCAAACTGAACGTAATGTATTCATTCTATCATCTGTGGTGGGTTACAAACCCAGCACTACGTGCCTACAGCATTGCAGAAATGCCTTACCACACAAACTGCTGCTGATCAGGAAGATTGCACACCACAACCAACAAGTCACCAGGCCAACTAAGAACTAAGGATGCCAGCCTTGTCAGCATCGCAACACCGATTATCAGAAAAATGTTCGAAGCGATGGTCAAATATTGACCCCTTTTGTCCCATGAGCCCATGTTCAAACCTCAAGCTGTGTCAGGCCAAGCTTAGTCCCCTTAAGGCACAATTTGGTCTGTTTGCACCAGAGGTGGCATTTTGCAAGTGAAACATTAGCTGGACCATTCATCATTACTTGTTAGCTAACCACATAATGAGTGTCTGCAGGCAATCAGGAAAGGCATTTTCATGTTTTCTCCTTCCAACAGTAGGAAAAGATATGGTGATGGCAGTAAAAGTTATTGGTTTAAATATCTATTTTTAAAAGTGTTTTGCGGGTAAGAAATGTCAGAGTGCAGATTCATGACTCCCCTCTCTCATGTATAAGACTACAGTATAAAGATACTAGTTTTCTCTCAGATGGGAACCATTTCATAAGGGTAGCCTGCTGTGATATCGCTTACTCAAAGACCTTAACTAGAAACAAAATATACCATGGCAAATGCATTCATTCACATCAGAGCACAGAGTGTTCTGACTATAGGAATAAGAAACAGATGAGAAATAGTAGTTTACAGTCACCAAATGGAGAGAGAAGCAAATAATAAGAAAGGATTATATCCCTGGTGTTCAATCCAATCTGAAATAAAGGTTTCTGCATTCATACTTTTTGGAAATATTTGACCAAGTAATGCCCAATAAGCTGTATAATTTCATGCCATGCAGTTGTACTGCAATACTGCTGAAATGCTTCCTGCATGCTGCCTCAGTGTTAGTTTCCAGCCCCAGTGCAGTTGAACTTGTTGCGTTCATGTCCCAAGACAAGTTCCATGACAACTGGGTCCATTTTAAGACATCTGTAGACATATCCCTGTGCACGTCCAGTTGTTTTGAAAGCGCCGTTCACAGCTATTTAGCTGATGGTGCTGCCTACCTTGACCTGTGTGGAAGATCAGTCCAAGCCAGTGATCAAGGGAACCATTTTGGCCTATTGCAGTTCGGAATGAGTGCATCAGCCATTCTTCACAATGACAATTAAGAAACACAGCCCTTGCTCATTATCAAGGTGATTATAGCACACAACCATGGGAGTTGAGACAGTAGAAACAATGAACTGCAGTTGCTGGGTTTACATAAAAGAAACTCAGCAGGCCTGGCAGCATCTCTGGAGAACACGGATAGGTGACGTTTTCGAGGGACCCTACCCGAAACATTACAAATCCATGTTCTCCAGAGATGCTGCCTAACCCGCTGAGGTTTTTATTTTAGCACCTTTTGACCAGTTGAGTCTGTGTTTGTTCCAGTTTTTTGAATGATTCACCCAATCTAACAATATCCATCTCAATATTTTCCCAAATTTCAAAAGTATTCATTTGACCCCCCCCCCCCCGGACTCCCCCAACAGTGGGAACATGTTTCCAGCAACTCCTTCCAAACCTGGTCATAGACATGAGTGGTTCAAGCATACTGCACAATATCCAATGATCCAAATCTGTAACTGAGAATGGATCATTTATGATCTAAACTGATGCTAGCCTTCTTCACCATACATCTTCACTTTCTTGCAGAAATGAAATCATCTATGATCCTTCATATGGTTTAATTCATCAGGAGTTAATGAACATTTAGTATTAAAGTTAAGCTTAAGGTTGCATTCCAATTTCTCCCCTCAAAGACATTAGATCAGCTCAGGAGCAAAGCATGGGAATGTTTGTATCCCCTTCACTCTCTGCAGTTGGAATGAGCTATCCTCCTCCTAAAGTTGTGACATAAACACAAGTTTCCATTGTAGGGGGTTTATTGTAAAATGATATATGGAGCACTGTTGATTTGAGGCAGACTTGTTGTCCTGCATTGATATCATGATGAGTATGCCTATAACTGTATGCTCTAAATAACGATTAATCCTTTAATATTCACTGCGTCCCTTTTTATTAGCAGATCAAAAATAACGGCCTATTCCAGCCGATCAGTGCAAAGATCAGTCACATCTTTCATCATGTGCATCGAATGTTCAACTAACAATTCAAATCCTATCAACTGGCCAAATCTTATAGCAAAGTGGTCTTGGTCATATTTACCTATCCCCCAGGAGTAATGCAGCATTATGGTCCTCTCCACTCAATCACCTCTTCCCTCCACTCCCCTTTCTACCCATCAGACCTGCCGCCCATTCTGGGCAGCGGTAGCCAGGATCCTGAGAATGAAATGGTTAATGTTCCTGTAGCCCCTATATTTGAAATATTCATGAGGTTACCAATGCACTTTTGTCCAAACAGATTGATCACCAACTGGCAAAAAAATATTGCCAGAACTATGGTGGAATTTTGAACTGGTTGAATTTCATGTTAATTTCCTTTCATTGTTAAATATAAATGGAGTGGTAATACTGTAAATGAAGTAGTGCATTCTATTGATTGCAAAATAACCGTCAGATTGCAGCCTTGCAATTCTTTGGACAGTTCTGTGAATTGAAAGAATGGGTATTGAAATTCTTTCTAATTTATGTTTAATAATTTAGATCCAAAGTAATATTGTTGCATAGGTTCCTAAAACATCTGGTGTGACAGCTCTTTCATTTTCGTACTAACATGTTTCACTGTTTAAGATTAACAGTCCATTGGCAAAGGTTGTGATATTTAACATGGATATAATGATTATAAATCAAATTGATAACCATAATTACAGTATGAATATAAGAGCAATGGAGTACTTTTTATAATAATATGGGATTTAAGCTGCCATAAGCCAAATTGACAAATGCTATGTCATTGGTTGATAAAGGCTAATAATATCCATTTTAGCTAAATGTCCAGATAGCCGGTCATTTCTGCTGCATACATTGTTCTTAATTTACTTGGTGGGCCATTTTAATATTGTTGCAACTAATTGTTGAGAATTAGCCTAATGCACAGTTATATTTGGTACAAACACTGATCCATAAGGATCATAGCTCTCGGATTCTCATCAACTATTAGGATTTGGGAAAATGACAATTGTTAGATGCCCTTCGTGGAAATCCTGTTGGTCAATGACAATCACAAGCCTTATCAGGCAGTGAATGCAAGACACTTGCACACAATATTCTTGGCTGGTGGAAATCATATGACTGGCCTCTATGACAAGGTGCTGAAGCAACATCAGTGAAATTGGGGCGGATGTGCTCGGTGATTTAGTGAGGTCTCCTCTTCTGCAGAATTGTTGACAATCTCTCCCCTTCTTTAAAAACAAATTAAAAAAACGAGGATCAATTGATTTTTCTGTAGCATTTTTGATGACCCCCCTTATACCTCTTTCCAAAATGTCATTTACTCTACTAATCCAACAGCCTTCTAGACTGGTTGTAAAACCCTTTTTTTTAAATCACCGATTATTGTTAATGTCATGAGAGTCCATATTTCCAACTTTTGCTCCAGGACTCAAGAATTTATATTTGATTGAATGCATTTTAAAATAACTTTATAAAAAGTAAATCTTCTTACTTTATTACTCGAGGCAAAAAAAATCTGAACAATGCATATCTAATTCTTACCTTTTATATATTTGAAATCTTGAATCCATCTCCACAATTATGAAACCTAGTTTGATTCCTTACTCACTAAAAACTAGTCTGGTGTGTTGCTGCATATTTAATGCTCACTAAATGGCATCTGGCTGAGCAGATCATATAAAAAAAGAGAGTAATGTTGTTAAATAACGAAACATTTACTTGCAATTGTTGATTTAATTTTAATTATGTCATTAGAATGGTAATTCCTTTCATCTCAAAATTATATTAACTGGATTTAATTACAAAATCAACATTTTTATGTTTAGTACAATCACTGTTCCTCATTTATACAGTTAGATTGATATTGGATACCATAAAAGGGAATTTGTCTTTTATGGCATGATGAGTATTGATCAACTGCCGAAGTATGGTCAGGGAAAGGGATCCACAGGTTCAATGAACATAAAATAAAACTGCAGATGCTGGAGATCTGAGGTAAAACAGAAAATGCTGGAAATACTCAGCAGCTCAGTTAATGTTTCATGTCCGAGTCACTTTGTCAGTCGAAGGACCTTGGACCTGAATCTAGAGCTATTTCCCTTTCCACTAATGTTGCTTGATCTTATGGACATTTCCATCATTCTCTGTTACAAATCCACTAGTCGATCTTTGGAAAAAGTTTCACGTCATAGTTTCATTCACTGCTAAAGTCATACCATAAGGAAACGGGCCCACCGAGACCACGCTGACCATCATGCAACCAGTCACGTTAATCTTGCATTAATCCAATTTTATTCTCTCCACATTCTTATAAACTCTCCTCCAGATTCCACCACTCACCTACATATTAGGGGCAATTCACAATGGCCAAGTAACCTCCCGACATGCACGTCTTTGGGATGTGGGAGAAAACTAACAAGGTCACATGTAGACAATCCACGCAACCAGCACCAGAGTTGGCCGTAAACCTCGGGCACTGGAGTTGTGCAACAATAGCTGTGGTAATTGTGCCACTGTGCAAAATTTTTCCTTCGTGAATTGAATCTCAGTTTTACTCAGTAATTACTAAACCAACAGTAAATGGTTAAATGAGTTAAAACGAGTAATGCAGATTCCTGAATGATATCTGGAACCAAAATAATCCCCGTTAAGTAAGTCATTGTAACAAGAGGCTCGGATGACAGTAAATAGACAGAAATGATGATGTTTCAGAATCTAGCTATCCTGGACATTACCTATTTGATGCTGCACATAGCCTTATGCTGGGGATAGGAAATATACCTGGAATCATCAATCTAACACCTAAAGCACATTGTGCGGTAATTATTTGAGACCACTCTAATAACTGATCTTTAAGATTTTGGAAAATTACAATCTCATCAGAGGACAATGCAAACAATATCATTTGTCATTTGTAAACCATTATGGCAGCTGAAAGAATCAGAGTTTGTGGATTGTAATTTATTTTTGTATTTTGGTCCTACTCTCTAGTTCCGCTTGCCAGATCAGAGAGTTTGGGTAAGTTCCTCTGCTTATAATTCCAAATCATAATTCATAAGGATCAAAATGAAAAGTTTATTAATTGGTGCATAACTCAGGATGATTTAAAATCTCCCACTCTCCCTTCTCTTCCCTACCCTCCACTAAATAAAAATGTAAATGTTTGCCATTTTACTTAGGGAGCAGATTGCATTACCATAATCACAAGCAGTCTTTAAGTATTTCACACAGTAGACTGAGTTATAAATCATTCCATCTGGTAACCAAACCTGTATCAGGGCCTCTCAAAACCACTTGTATTTATTTCTGTCACCTATAGATTAGGGCCTGTGAATAGCAGAGTCTGTGATAATTGCTCAGTCCATTGTTGATCATATCTATGCCTTCACAAAAAAAGTTTATAAATATTTGCTTTTGTCCAATAATGGCGACGTCTACATACTTGATTTGTGCTGGGAATAGAGTTTAATGCTGGATTGCATCAGTACAAGGTTAACAGCCTCTGTGGGATTAGGAGGGAGTGGCATTATTTCCTTATTCAGACATCTGGCTGGAGATAAGATCAGTGATTGTGAGAAAGTAAATCACACAAATTATTTAGCTGCTAAGTAATGCTGCCATTTACTGATATGTCTTACATCTGTATTGGGCTATAACTGCTATGAGCTTGTTCTCTTTGAATGAATATGTTTTTGAAAGTTTTTTTTGTTGTGCTACTGCTTTTATCAAATCAATGCTTTTTAAAAAGGTAATATTTCTCTCTAATGTTAATGCATATTTTTAATGGAATTTGTTAAGGAATCAAAGTTTGATCACATCGTATTGATCACTTTATATTACAAATATGAAGGATCTTAGCTTTTTTTTCACCTGCTTTAATCCAGATGAAAGACAAGGCTTGTAGAAATGGTTTAGTTTTCAAATTCAATCTGGTCGGTAAATTAATCCCACAGTTTCCCTGCAATGATTGTGGAAGTACATCCGTAGGGTCAGTCTTGTGTTGTGCAGGTACAGAGAATAGGTTATTCCCTTTTCAAGAACTCCTAGACCTGTTCCATCCTCTGCTTACACCTAAAACATTCTTTCTGCTCGTGGACAGTTGATTAAATGGCAGTGTTGTTGCTTTGTATTCATTTTACATACATCACAAAAATAACGTAGTTACAGCCTTGCCACTCTGAATGGGCAGAGCATCCCTTCCCCTTACAATACCTGAATGTTAAAGAATTCTCACTTTATTTTGCAATTAACATTTGTTATTCATGCCTTTCAAACTGTTATCACAACGTTTTCAAACAATAAGTATTGCATATTAATATCCAGTGAAAATGGATAGATGCAGATGATAAATATTAAATACAATTTTGCCCCTAAGTGCTTTATCTTTTGGAAGTGTAACAGTCTTATTCTAGTTACACCTTGCTGCAGTTACCACGTTATTTGTTCTGTGACTTTGATTGGTTTTGACTGTAACAGCAATTGGGTGATTTTTAATTCATGGAATAAACCATGAAGGAAATATTGCACCAAATTGGAAGCATTTTTAAGATAATGATGACTGCAGCATATTGGGTAAATTGAGAGATTTCACAGGCATTTCAAGCAAGGGTTGTTGAATTTATCCCACTTTCGTACATGATGTAATAGCCGCTGCCTAAATATCTGCCTCCCTTCAACCTTCTCCTGAACCCGAGCAATTGTATTAACGTTAAATCCCCCTCTCAGCCGATGGATATTACCCTGTTAAAATGGGCAGGCATAATAACGACATATCTTATTTAGGAAAAAAACTGTTCTTGTTCTTGGAATGATTTATTTCAAAACCATTTTCCCGAAACTGCTTCTGCGTATGAATTATTAATAAAATAACTTCCTGTGTATTCATTATCCTTCCCCTTAACTAGTAAGTGACCTTTCCACCGCTTTCCAATAAGAAGGTGTCACAACCAAAAAGATTTACCTATTCATTAATCTCTAATTAGTTACCTTGATTTTAATAAAACAATGCCTTTGTTAAATCATGTTTTGTACAGAAACCAGGATGCAATACTTAATATAAAATTATGCAGCTCAAAAATATAAATGCAACCTTATCTGTATCTTTATAGATTGAGAAAACACTGGCTAGCAGTGGGAAGAATTCCCTTGTAACACACAGCAGCATCATTATTACCTATGTCTGCCCTTTGATCTGCGATGTCAGTATCCTTCATATTGACAAATGTGCTGTCCAGTTGCATTGTGCAAGGAATGTTTTAGCAGCTATGAATGATTATGAATCAAGTTTGAGAGCAGGCAGACCCCAGTGCCTTCCAGTGCTTTCACATTTGCCGTGTGACAAGTAAATGCATCTAGACTTTCCTTAGAGATTTTCAAATGTTTGATGAAAGACATTTCGCAAATTGGCAGAGGTGCCTTGTACAATGCAATTTGTAACTAGTGCCGAGACTTATGGTGTGAAAGAAGAGAGTGGGCGGCTGGGTCAGTCGGCACGTTGTGGACTAAAGGTGTTTACTGTGAATGTAAACAATTAATTGGGGGAAGAATAACTACACCAGCTACCTCCTGACATTTAAAGGAGTCAAATTCTAAAGAAACATCACCAATAAATTCCCACTGAACAAGACTGCTTCCCCACTTTAGTTTAGTTTAGAGATACATCGCGGAAACAGGCCCTTCGGCCCATTGAGTCTGTGCTGACCAGCGATTCCCGCACATAACACCTTGGGGACAATGTACAATTTTACCGAAAGCTAATTAACCTACAAACCTGCACGTCTTTGGAAAGTGGGAGGAAACCGGAGCACCCGGAGAAAACCCACGCAGGTCACGGGAGGACGTACAAACTCCATCCAGACGGCACCCGTAGTCAGGATCAAACCTGGGTCTCTGGCGCTATAAGGCAGAAATTCTACTGCTGTGCCACTGTGCTGCCCTTTTGCTGCACTGCAAAAATGGACAAAGCTGTTGCGATTTACATATAATAAACTTATTTACTTTTTCATGTTTAAATATTTCAAAAAGGTGTCAATGGATTTGCTTTGCAACCCATAACTTAATTAGTTAAGATGTTGGAACGAGTGACTTGTGTTTTCCAATAAGGTGCAACTCTTGAAGGAAAAATGTAATTTCTTTTCTCTTTCCCCTCCACTTCTTTCCCCTGCACGTCAGATGTCAGCAATTGAGAACATGGCAGAGAAGCTGGAAGGTTTCAGTTCATTGAAGCCAGAAGCCAACGACCTCCTCCGCTCCGTTCCCTCAATGTTTGATTTTAGGGCTCCCCCGTCTGTCATTCCAGAGAGCCTGCTTCGAAAGGGCAAGGAGCGGTATACCTGCAGGTAATTACATTTCCCCGCTCATAGAGAATTATGCCAGCAGCAGCACTAACAATTCCAATGCATTTTCTTCTGCAAATATCCATTATGAAATAAAGAAAATGGCATCCATATTTTGTCACACTTAGGGAAAATACAATTCAATTGAGAATCAGAATGACTTTCAGCTAATCAGAGTCAGACCTCACTAAAATTACGTCGGAATTATGGGATACTAATTGTGTCCTCACTAATGAACTGGAGATTGAGATTTATCTGCTACATTGATTGATGCTAGGAATGGCAGTTAGAGACTTAGATGTAGAAAATCCTCCTGACTTCTTGGGGAGAGTGCTCCTACTCTCAGATCAAGCTGGGACCCCTGCAGTTTCATTTGTTGTATTCCTGTTTACAAGATACATCATGTTCCATCGTGACTTGCTGAGTTATGGGGAAAAAGTCAAACTGATGGGACAGTTCAAATATTAACCTGATGTACTTAACAGTCCGTTCCAGCTCCTCAACAATTCAGCCAGAGTTGGGCAAAGATGTAGGGGGCCAAGGAGATTGGAAAGATGGAGAAGGACAAAGTCTTAGAAACATTTAGACAATTGGAGAATGGCTTTGAATTCAGAGCACCAGGGGTAGGGAAATCAGCAAAGACAAATGAATCAATGCAGGCAGAAGCAATCTGAATGAGTCAGGTTGTGTCGTCTTTAGAGATACAGAGCGGAAACAGGCCCTTCGGCCCACTGAGCCCACATGGATCAGTAATCACCCCATACACTAACACTATCCTACACACTAGGGACAATTTACAATCTTTATCAAAGCAAATTAACCTTCAAACCTGCACATCTTTGGAGTGTGAGAGCAAACTGGAGCACCTGGACAAAACCCACATGGTCACGGGGAGAACATACAAACTCCATACAGATAGCACCCATAATCAGGATCAAACCCAGGTCTCTGGCGCTGCAAGGCAGCCAACTCTACGGCTGTGTCACTGTACCATCCCAAGGCCGTCTATGAAAGTGTGAGTATTTCAGAGACAGAAGTTTTGGAGAAGAAAAAAGGCAGCGATATCATTGGACTGGGTAAGGACCTCAGTGGTCACCTGAGAGTCAGGAAGGGCATGAAAGCGTGGACTACTATGTAAACAAACATGTATCCATGCAAAGAAATAGGAGTGGGTTCCGATTTAATGGTGGAAGTATTGCTCTCACCTTCTCAGTGTTGATCTACAACAAAATTGTTATTGTTCATATTGATGTTGGATGGGCAGCCTCGCAGTATGATGATAATTATAATTATAAAATCAGAAGATCAGCATCCGCCACATTTTCCGCTGAGCCCTGTTTCAAGTTGGCCTCAATCCAAATGACCAATGTCCCGTAATTTTATAAAATCTTCAATCTTGAGGAGGTTTCTAGTCAGACTAGTACTGTAAACCTCAGGAGATAAATGTAAATTAATAAGATGTTTGCGTCATTGGATTCTATTGATCATTGGAATCACTGGAGTCTATTCATTTCAGCATACTGTACCAATGGAGATACTTCAATGTGGGACCAACAGCACGCATGGAATAAACTCCAGCCTGGCCAATACTGTGCTTAATGCCTTCAATCACACTGGTACATTTCTCAGTGGCTAGTAGGTACCATTGGGGATACTTCAATCTGGTTAATATTGCATCTTTGGAGACTGTCCAACCAGACTTGTAAAGTACTCAATGGAGAAGTTTCAGTCTGTAAATACATCATTTAATGCAAATCTGATCAATACACCCCCTCAATGGAGATATTCCAACTGTCCAACAGTAAATGGAAGTAGACCAACCTAACTGTTCCTGCACTCCATGGAGATACTTTATTCTGGCCAGTATTGTATACAATGGAGATCTTCTAATCTGACTAATACATACTTAATGGAGGTGGTGCAGCCTGGATTGGAGTCATTTCAATATGGCCAAGACAATACTCAATGGACATATTCCAAACCAGAAAATACAATTCTGGATGGAAGTTCTCCAATCTTACCAACTCAACACTCAGGGAAGGTACTTCAAATCTGGCAGGTAGCATACCCAGGTCTTGGTAGTACTAGACCACTGGAGATACTTTATACTCTGAGTATCACTCTTCATTCTGGGTTGTACTAAATCATTGGAGATCATTCATGCTGGGTAGTTTTGCACCCAGTGGAGATAATTCAGAATGACTAATTCTGTACACCATGAAAAGCCAGTAATCAATGGAGGCTGTCAAATCTGGCCAGCAATCTCGAACTGGAGAGACTCCAATCTGGCCGGTGTTGTACTCAGTGGAGGCACTCGAGTCAGTCTAATACTGCAGCCAGTGAACGTTGGGAAGCTATTTGGTCTGGCCTATTTGTTCATGGCTAATTTTATCATCTGCGTATTGTGTACTCGGATGGAAATCAAAAGCAATTTGGCTTTTTGTTGTGTCTATAGTTGATTATATCAATTCAGAACACAAATATTCTCCATATGTGGTTTAGGAGGAGAACACAGAGGCATAGGAGCATTGGTTGCTGTGTCATAGTGATGAAACCTGCTGTCCTCCACATGGCAGGTAACCAACCTCCACTTTATCAATGAGAGGAGGTGCTGAACAGAGGCTGATGACTCACCGAAGGGAGGAAAAGAACCAGGAGCACCCAAACCATTCTTAAATGCATACAGCAACAGTCAGAGATTTAGTTATTTAGTTTAGTTTAGAGGTACAGCGCAGAAACAGATCCTTCGGCCCCCCGAGTTCGCACCGACCAGCAACGTCTGTACACTGTCCTACACTCATGGGATCATTTACAATCTTTACCAAAGCCAATTAACCTACAAACCTATACGTCCTTGGAGCATGCCGGGAGGAAATTAGAGATCCCGGGAAAAACCCACGTGGTCACCAGGAGAACATACAAACTCCGTGCAGACAGCACTTGTAGTCAGAATCGAACCCAGGTTTCTGGTGCTGTAAGGCAATAACTCTACCGCTACACTATCGTTCCGCCCCAGATCTGGAGACGCACAGAGTCTTATCCAAGGATGATGAAAATGGAGGAGAGCCAAGAATGCTAAATTCAAAGCAAAGCAATCTGCAATAAAGACACAGTCCTGCAGAAAACATAACAATTGTAGGTGTCCGTTGTGTATCCCTGATATGCAGGGAGCTTTGGCATTGCTGAAAAAAAACATTTGTTCCTGATTTCAGAAGATGACAGCCAAACTACATAGTTGCCAGGAAAAGCTATTTTCTGTTTCCTGTGCAATGTTCAGATTGCTTTAATTAGAAAAAGAGGTTTTCTTTCAAGATGAAATTAACCATTCGAATCATTATTTATAAATAATGTCATTAAAAAAATATTTTCCTATTCCCTGAGCACCAAGCAAAGTAATGCGGTATGAACTCCATGTCTATTCCTTGTAGCAATCCGTCTGATCTTGTTTCTCTTCCCTTAACAGATACTGTGGCAAGATTTTCCCAAGATCTGCAAACCTGACCCGACATCTTCGGACACACACTGGAGAGCAACCTTACAGGTTAGACGAAATGCATTACATTCACCTGAAAAATCCCTGGACGTAAATTACACCTGGAGTGAATCTGCCACTCTGGTAAAAATGTTTCCCAATCAGTTGAAAAGAAGTTGCCCCCTTTAAAAATGGAGGACATCCAAATACATCTGATATTTACACCATATCTCGCATCATATTCATTAGTTATAGGAGCAGAATTAGGCCATTCGGCCTATCAAGTCCAATCCGCCATTCAATCATGGCTGACCTATCTTTCCCTCGCAACGGCGGCACGGTGGCGCAGCGGTAGAGTTGCTGCCTTAGAGCGAATGCAGCGCCGGAGACTCAGGTTCGATCCTGACTGCGGGTGCTGTCTGTACGGAGTTTGTACGTTCTCCCCGTGACCTGCGTGGGTTTTCTCCGAGATCTTCGGTTTCCTCCCACACTCCAAAGACGTACAGGTTTGTAGGTTAATTGGCTGGGCAAATGTAAAAATTGTCCCTAGTGGGTGTAGGATAGTGTTAATGTGCGGGGATCGCTGGGCGGCGCAGACTCGATGGGCCGAAGGGCCTGTTTCTGCGCTGTATCTCTAAATCTAAATCTAAAAAAATCTAAAAACCCCATTCTCCTGCCTTCTCCCCATTATCCCTGACACCCGTACTAATCAAGAATGTATCAATCTCCACCTTAAACATATCCATTGACGGCCTCCATAGCCTCTGTGGCAATGAATTCCACAGATTCACCACCCTCTGACTAAAGCAATCCCTCCTCATCTCCTTTCTAAAGGTACAACCTTTTATTCTGCGGCAATGGCCTCTGGTCCTAGACTCTCCCACTAGTGGAAGCATCCTTTCCACATCCTTTCAGAAATGCACTCCGAAATAGGACGATGGTTTGCCTGTTAGGCTTTAAAAAAAGGTTCAAAAGCTTGTTGCATTGAATAAAAAAAGTAGAGCCTCTGAACTTGGCTGCATCATAAATAAACTTTTTAAAGGGTAATAAGAAATCCCATGTTAAAGCATAATTCGTATTTTTGTTTGCCAAATTATAAAACCTACTCAATGCGTCAAAGGTTGCCTTGAACCTACACTGGAACATGATCTGTCAATTGGCTACCAGCGATCTACTTTTTATTGGGCCCCGCTGGTGTTGTGGAACGGTTTCCCCAGTGTTATCCAGCGGTCATGAGCATTACATTTTGTACTTTTTGACTGGATGGCTCTCACCTCTGTGAAACTCTACACATTGATCAAGACCAGTTAGATCAGAATCCAAAGTCTCAATAAAGGTGGTTGAAGCACATCTGTGGAACCTCAGCAAACAACCAATCACCCCCATGATCGGAACACTGAGCGTTGAGAAATGAACGTCAAACTTTTCCACACAATGCCAGTGGCTCAGCTTACTGATAAGTGACAGAGATTGGTTGTGCTCTTTCTACACATGCAATAAGTTGATTATTACATGGGCGCCCCTGTTAATTAATCCAGCTGTGTGTAGGATGCTATCCTCGGAATAAATTAGATTTAGTTTAGTTTAGTTCAGTTTAGAGATACAGCACGGAAGCAGGCTCTTCAGTCCACTGTGACCAGCGGTCCCCGCACACTAACAATATCCTACACACACTAGGGATAATTTACAATCATACCACGCCAATTAGCCTACAAACTCGTCCGTCTGTGGAGTGTGGGAGGAAACTAGAGATCCGGGAGAAAACCCACGCAACTCACGGGGAGAACGTACAAACTCTGTACAGACAGCACCCATAGTCAGGATCGAACTCGGGTCTCTGGCGCTGTAAGGCAGCAAATCTACCGCTGCGCCACCTTATTTAGTTTACTAAATACCTTATTTAGTTTACTTATTTAGCTGCCTTATTTAGTTTACTATTTTGTCCTTGGTAATTTTTCCTGTTATCCATAGAATTACCTAGATTATGTTAAAAAAAAGCAAAGATATTTGTGGCGCATAACAAGGACATTCGGCTCATCAGGTTTATATTGGAACAAAATAAGGCATTTAACCTAAACTCACTTCCGAGCTCTGAGACCAAACCCCGGTAGGTTATAGCACACCTACTGGTGTTACCTCTGTTATGTGCAGTGTTTTGGATCCATGTGAAAAGGATGGGTGGAAAAAGAACCGTCTCTGAAATGTGGACATGTTACTGATATCTGAAGCTCCATGATGAGACCTTTTGTAACACGACCAATCCTCCCCACCTTCTGCCCCAGAACTGCTATTTAGCGGCCCGGAAGAGATAAAAATCCAGAGGAAAAAGTCTGGGAAGGCAAGAGGAAAAATATGTACCTGGATATCGTTCTATGATCCTTTCAGCTGAGCGAAACCAGACCAGTAGACCACATGGGCCAGGTGTTATCTGTTAATCCATTTATCTTCTCAGCAGAATTGTAATACTGTACAGTTTCACAGAGCAGCCTAACCAGGAACACAAGTGCAAATGCAACAAACAAATTGAGGTATGTTTTCCACAGGACCCCCGGCATGAAACTGGCATTTATACACCAGCGACCAAAATGGAAACAGGCTGGTTTGCAATTCCTCCGATTTCAGTGGAAATCTTTATTTTATAAAATCAGCTGTGGTGGCTTGTAACAGAGGATCTGCCACCTTATATCTCTCTACATTAAATATTTAATCACCACTGTACGTACACGTCTATACGTTTTTCTGCAACAAACTTCCACACCCACTCCCAGTCTTCGAAAGTAAAACTGGACTGAGCAGTAGCCATATCCACGCACGTAATGTAATAGTGAAGATTGCTTATGAGAAGTCCAGCCAAGGATAATGACTGCAGAGATTTTTTTTGTAACAGTAGAAAGACTCTAAAACAGTGTGCAATCCAAATTGTAGGCTGTGCAATCAGCAACAAAGATTTTCAGTGATAAGATTGCAAAGCAATTTGGGACATTCCACATGGCATGCCCCCAAGCCTCTGCTTTTCCCAAGCATGTGCGACTGTATAGAAGCAGACTGCAACATCCGTGGTTTATATATGACTGCAAGCATGACACAGATTGTAGGTTGTCTAATGCTTTAAGAGACTGAAGCAATTAGTACCACAGTATATTAAATAATTTTCACATTGAAAGATTGCCAAGTATCATTACGTGACAGATGTATGTTTTCTGAAGTCATTGAGGGGAAGCAAGATGAAAAGTACGGGTGATGAAGACTATCAGTGATTTGCCATAATCAGCAGTCAGAATAATTATTTTATGTCTGTATAACACAGTAATGGAGAAATACAATGAAGGCCCAAGGGATTTAAAATAACTACGGGGTATGAAAACTGATGCCTCTCCTACCAGCTTGATAGACTAAACTGTGCACACTGGCACAGTATTAAACGTTTGCTTTGTTTATTGCAATCTTTCTTGGAAGATAACTGAGCTTCCTTTGGGACTGGCAATTGAACAGGCTAATCGTGGAAGAAGAAAAGATGTAATCACTGGACATAATTTTGCATGAAAAATCTTGGCCTTATTTGTCATTTTTTAGAAGCTACAACACATGGGATAGAGTAAGTTAAGAACTTAATACGAGGGTCTTGCTGCCAAAGGCACTGAACCGTAGAGGGCCTACGTATGCAAACATGTAAAAGAGAAGGAAAAAAGTAGAAGTGGGCCAAGCGTCCTGATCTGCATTACTTCCACGCCGCAGAAAATGCAGCGTTACCGATCAGAAGAGGTTGCAGCCGAGTGCACCATTGCTCTCTTGGTCCCTGGAATGGAGGCTTCAGTCACGGAGGGGCACATGAGACACAGTTCAATATACAGGCCACTTGGGCCAACTGGTCTATGTGCTTATAGGGGATCTTATAGAAACGTACAAAATTCTTAAGGGGTTGGACAGGCTAGATACAGGAAGATTGTTCCCGATGTTGGGGAAGTCCAGAACAAGGGGTCACAGTTTAAGGATAAGGGGGAAGTCTTTTAGGACCGAGATGAGAAAGTTTTTTTTCACACATAGAGTGGTGAATCTGTGGAATTCTCTGCCACAGAAGGTAGTTGAGGCCAGTTCATTGGCTATATTTAAGAGGGAGTTAGATGTAGCCCTTGTGGCTAAAGGGATCAGGGGGTATGGAGAGAAGGCAGGTACGGGATACTGAGTTGGATGATCAGCCATGATCATATTGAATGGCGGTGCAGGCTCAAAGGGCCGAATGGCCTAATCCTGCACCTATTTTCTATGTTTCTAAGTGCGAGTTTATGGCTCACTTAAACCCATCTATCCTCATTTCATTTGAGATGGGGGAACGTGTCCCAAAACATCTATCACGTCTTCCTTTTTACAGAGCCTCTTCTGTTTAGCATTGCTGCTGGATGGGTCTGCTGCTGACCATCATCACCCAAGGCCCCCCTCCACCCACGTGTAGAAGGTCTCTGATCTCAGATCCAGCATTTAGCAACACGGACATTCAGAAGTGCTTAAAAACTATTGAAAATGACGTAACTAAACATAATTACCTAAATTATTTTTCTTAAAATATTTTAAAATCTGGTAATTTTCCATTCCCTTTGCCTCCTTTACTTCAGATTTCAGACTTTAGAGATATAGCACGGAAACAGGCCCTTCGGCCCACGATTCCGCGCCGACCGGCGATCACCCCATGCACTAGCACTATCCCACACACTTGGGACAATGGACCATTTTACCAAAGCCTATTAACCTACAAAACAGGACGTCTATGGAGTGTGGGAGGATCCTGGAGAAAATCCACACGATCACAGTGAGAACATACAAACTCCGTACAGACAGCACCCTTAGTCAGGATCGAACCCTGGTGTCTGGCGCTGTAGGGCAGCAGCTCCACCACTGGGCCAGTGTGCCGCCCCATCCTATCCAACATGATTACAATCTGTATTGAAATCAATGGGATCTTGGATCTCACATCAGGTCAGAGTTCCATGCAGACTCTAGCAGTGGAGCGACCTAAAAGGTTTGGCCTTTGAATCGATCAATGACATTTGCATAGCTCAGCACATGGATGGAAGTCTGAGACTTTTGGTGTTCCCATGGCTAAACGTTGATGGTTCCACTTGGAATCACTGGCAAAACTCAGCACAGACCAGGTTACTTTGTCACCCTCCACAGTGTTGTTTATCTTCTTGAACACCCAGTGAAAATGGGAGGAATAATGTAGATCCTTCCTGTTCAGTGTTCACAAGGTGTAATAGTTGGAAACTGCGCACATCCTCTGCAAAACTACCTTGTCCAGAAGTGTAAGGAATGTTGGTAAAAATTAACATCTTTGCCACAATTAGTATTGAACTTGTCAGAGCTGTAAATTATGAAAATGTTAAGGGGGATCAGATGCATTTAAGCTCAGACTAAAGCTACACTTGTTCAGCTGGTGATTCATTTGATAAATGCAGGTAACCAAGGAGACAAGTTTTACCAAGCATTAAAAGTATTCCCTTTCACATAATTTAAGCACATTTAACTCAATCGAGAGATTTGATTCCAGATATTAAATAGGACAACTTCTCAAAGGGTATACACTAAGAAAGATAACTTGCAAAGATTTTAGGAGACAAAATAGAAAATGTTCAAAGGCTTTTAAAGCACAAACGGTTGTTGATCTCTGACGTTTACACTTTTCCCCCCCCAAAAGGTGTAAATACTGCGACCGCTCTTTCAGTATCTCCTCCAACTTGCAGCGGCATGTGCGCAACATCCACAACAAGGAAAAACCATTCAAGTGCCACCTCTGCGACAGGTGCTTTGGTCAACAAACCAACCTGGACAGACATCTGAAGAAACACGAGAATGGAAACATGTCAGGTATGCGGCCCGTATTACTGGCGTATTTTAAACCTTTTGTTTACATTGCTTATTGTAGTTTAATTTAGTTTGGAGATACAGGGTGGAAACAGGCCCTTTGGCCCACCGACCGGTCCACACCGACCAGCGAACCCCGTACACTAACACTATCCTCCACGCGAGGAACAATTTACAAGTTTTATCGAAGCCAATTAGCTTACTAACCTGCACGTCTTTACAGTGTGGGAGCAAACCGGGGAAAACCCACGCAGTCACAGGAAGAACGTACAAACTCCACACAGACAGCACCGTAGTCAGGATCGATCCTGGGTCTCTGTTGCTGTAAGGCAGCAACTCTACTGCTGCACCACCTGTTGTGTGATATAATCAATATTAAAAAGTCCGCGCCGACCAGTGATCCCTGCACACCGACACTATCCTACACACACTAGGGACAATTTACAATTTTCCCAAGCCAGTTAACCTACAGACCTGCACGTCTTTGGAGTGGGAGGTAACCGGAGCACCCAGAGAAAACCCACACAGGTCACGGGGAGGACATACAAAGTCCGTACAGACAGCACCCATAACCAGGTTCGAACCCGGGTCCCTGGCGCTGTAAGGCAGAAAACTCTACCGCTGTGCCACCGTGCTCAAATTATGATAAACAAGGGAAATGCTTGACAGTGAAGCAATACTTATGATGAAAGCCCAACTACCAGGGAAAAGAACAGTAAATTGGACTCTGGCAAGCCTGCTGTTAATACTGATGAAATCCGAGAAGAGCTATTCTTACCATTCTTGCAAATCAAAGATTTGTGGAATATTCTATTCTTGGAACAGACAAGAACGGTCTCATCCAAAAATGTACTTAGAGGCTACAAGCTATCACAATGTGTTTTTTGTTCCAGTGCATTCTATTTAGCTTAATTTGTAGGTATAATGTTAATTTGTTGAGGCTTAATGGCATTGTTGATTGAACCACTGTACGCTTGTAAACAGAAAACCAGATTCCCTTTTTAACAGAAGTTTTGAGTCGCAGTTTTAATTTGTTAATTAGTAATCATCCCATAGGTACACTGTCCTGAGAGAACCGAGCACTATTGGCATGTAAGCACTTTACGTGTAAAATAGCACTGAGGTGTTGCTCCATTTCCTGTTCATTAGTTTATTCTTCTTCCCAAACATAATGAAGAAACTAAGTTGGGGTGATTATGTTTAAGAATTAATGTACCAGCTCCTACTTTCATATTTCAGGACACTCATTTCAACATCACCGGCACATGTGCCTGGTTTCTATGTGTAAATCGCATATAAAAAAGTTTTATGCCTGTTTGGTACTGTTTTTGGCCCCTTCTTGTTGAAATCATGGCCTTTGAAGAATTGGATCATGCGTTTCCTCTCACGATTCATTTGTCCGTTGGAAGTTCCACACATGACATCATGATTCACAGGACTTGTTTTATTAACATTACAACGGAAATGGCATTAAACGGTGGCAACTCATGACCTTTCTTGCAATAAATCTCCTCTCCCCCAGAATTTCATTGCGATGGTATGATTTGAGAGTATGATTCCAACATTGTCCATGAAGCTCACGTCAGATTTTAATACTGTTAAAGACAACAGAGCCAGAATATCAATCTCTAACAGCAGGATCTCTCAATTTCACAATTTTTAGTTTCATTTCGTTTGGAGATACTAACACTATCGTATACACTCTAGGGTCAATTTACAATGACCGCAGGCCAATTAACCTACAAACCTGTACATCTTTGGAGTGTTATCAACTTAATATCCAAAAATCTATCCATCGCAATCTTGAATATGTTCAGTCTTTGAGCTGTGCTGACTTAGAACATTCCAAAAATTAACAACCATAAAGAATTTCTCCTCATCTCCATCCAAAGTGGGTGACCCATTATCCTGCGATAACGTCCTTATTTTGGCTTTATTACCTTACCTAAGTAGTGTTTTAAATAATAGGTACAACTTATCACGATTAGCTTTAAGATTTTCATGTGATCAAATTTTTTGATTTGATCATTTCAGTGGGACGGTAAATCTACTAACCTTTACTTTTTTGACAGAAATTTAGTAACTTTGCTTGTTCAAGTATTTTCATGATAATGTCACCAGAGAGATAAATCTCTGAGGACTCCACTATCTCTAAGCTCCTCAACCACCATGGACATAGATATCTTGCGTCACTGGTATGCTGTAGTGTTGTGTGTGCTACTTACAAAACACACTGCACTCACTCACAAGGACTACTTCAATAGCACCTCCCAAATCCATGACTCCCAAGGATACCAAGCACGTAGGAACACCACGTCCCACAATGCGCCATCCCGATTTGGAAATCTATTGCTGGCCCTTCGTCGTTGCCAGATCCATATTATAGAATGCTCTACTCAACAGCATCAAGGGCTCACGCTCACCTAGAAGAAGTGAACTGGTTCAAGAAAGTGGCTCTCCACCACTTCTCACGGACAAGTAGAGAGAGGGAGTAGTTTTAGTTTAGTTTAGAGTTATGGTGTGAAAACAGGCCCTTCAGCCCACTGAGTTTGGGCCGACAAGTGATCCCTGCACACTTGCACTACCCGACACACGAGGGGCAATTTACAATCTCTTTTTACCTGAGCCAATTAACCTACAGATCCATACATCTTTGGCGTATGGGAGGAAACCGGGGAAAACCCGCACAGTCATGGGGAGAAGGTACAAACTCTGTACAGCCAGCACCCATAGTCAGGATCAAACCTGGGTCTCTAGCACCATAAGGCAGCATTTCTACCTCTGCACCACCATGCTGCCTGTAATGATAGTTTGGAAAACAATGCCTATGTCCCATAAATAAAAAAAGAGTGATTGGCCAAGGAATTAAACTGTTGTAGCTCCTACCACCACAATTAAGGATGGGCGTAAAGTCTGACTGTGCCCCATGAAGTAATAGAAAGAACTCCACTGGCTCCCCATCCCCCAGAGAATCCAGTACAAAATCCTCCTCATAACCTACAAAGCCCTCCATAACCTGGCCCCATCCTACCTGAACGACCTCCTCCACAGGCACACTCCCACCTGCACCCTCCGCTCTGCTGCTGCCAATCTCCTATCCCCCCACATCCGGACCAAACTCAGATCCTGGGGGGACAGGGCTTTCTCCATCGCTGCTCCCACCCTATGGAACTCACTACCCCAAACCGTTAGAGACTCCTCCACACTCACCACATTCAAAACATCGCTGAAGTCTCACCTGTTCAGTACTGCCTTCAACCACTGAAGGTCACCTCACCTTCTGTCTCCTTTCTCTGTTCGTTTACTTATTTACTTATTTATCTATTTATTCATTTCCCTATGTTCTCTAAATCTCTGTAAAGCGTCTTTGAGTATATGAAAAGCGCTATATAAATGTAATGCTTTATTATTATTATTATTATTAATATTGAATGTACATTTCTCACATTCCACAACTTGTCTACCCCCTTTGATAAGGTACCACCCAGAAGTTATAATTCTCACTGTTACCAATTTCTTTGCAGGGACTGCAACATCTTCACCTCATTCAGAAATAGACAGTAGCAGCGCCATTCTGGATGATAAGGAGGATTCCTACTTTACAGAAATACGGAATTTCATCGGAAACAGTAACCACACTGAATGTTCCCCGGGGCACTTAGAGGAGAGGTGAGTGTTGTGCCTTGCACGTTCTGCTTCTCTTTTTTTTTCAGGAAACAAACGTTTCTTTATAATACCACTGAAAGCCTTTGCTGATTTTGTTGTGTAATTTTTGCCATCACTTCCAGTCAATCAAAATGCCAAAATGATAAAATGAATTAATTATTATCCTGAGCACAAGGAAGGCAGAGAGGAAATTCGATTGAGGTGTATAAGTTCACAATATTTAGATGGGGTGGAAAGGCAAAGCTTTTCCAATATTCAATATGCAAAAAGGTAGAAGGCGGATGTAAGGAAAGCCTGTTTCACTCCGAGAATGGTTTGAATTTAGAATTCATTGTACATAGGAGTGTACAATCAGTACCTTACGAAGGAAATTGAAGAGCTTGAGAGCTAGGAATTGGGACTTGGTGGGGTTACTGTATTAGGAGAAGGTATACATACAATGGGCTAGTTGGCTTCCTTCTGTATTGTAACAATTTTATGATTCTAAGGACCCCCCCTTCTGTCGTGGAGTAGATTGACTACCACCCCTCCTCCCCCTCCCCCAATCTTTGCACATCCCCAATCCTGGACCTTCCACTCGTCATTTTACGTATCGTGTTGTGTTTTATGACTGTCGGCAGACCAATTCCCTCCTGGGATAAATATAGTTCCATCGTATCGTGCAAGGTGTCAGATGTTTTGGGAATTTTTTACATTAGCTCAGCAACGGCACACTGTCGACCATCTCTTGCACTACCATGGACCGATTTTTCTAATTGTGTTTTGCACTAATATCTTACATTTGTATAATCTTTTTCTTTTTCTCTGCCTTGTATACTTTATGTTTTTGTGTACACAAATTGAGTGAGTCTTTGCCTGGGATATTGCTGCAAGCAAGATTTTCATTTTATCTGTACCTCACTGTACTTAAGCACATGACAAGAAACTCGATGTGGTCTTACTTGACGAAATAAGACCTATGAATGTGATTATCTACAGAAAAAAAATACATCGTGCATTTCAAGGTGCAGTAGGTTCTGTGATAGCCAGAATTTTACCCAGTTAGGTTTGCCATTTGGATTTCCCATTGCTTCACACTTAACAAAATTGTTGGCTAAAAGTATCCTTCAGCCGATATGTAGACCATGTTGGCATCAAACCTCCTGCTACAGTAAAACAAGGAACTGGTTTATGAAAAGGAATCAAAGTTCTGGAGTAAGTCAGTGGGTCAAGAGTCAGTAGTCAAGAATGTTTTAATGTCATGTGTCGCAGAGGGAACAATGAAATTCTTGCTTGCTGCAGCACAGCAGACTCTGAAGAATGCTGCCTGACGTGCTGAGTTACTCCAGTACTTTGTATCCACCCCTACAATAAGGAGCCCTTGTCAGTGGGACAGAACAAACTCACCCGTAAAACTGCTGAGAATATCTTTTTACTGACAAAGGTCTTGACGCAAGTCAATCCTGACAAAGTTTTGATAGACACAAAATGCTGGAGTAACTCAGTGGGACAGGCAGCATCTCTGGAGAGAAGGAATGGGTGACGTTTCGGGTCGAGACCCTTCTTTCTTTCTGTCAAAGTTTCATACTGCTTCTGAATGTGCTTGAAGTTTTCCATGTGCAAAATATTTCTAAAAACGAACTAAACAATTGTGTGTTAAAAAGTGAACTTTTTTTTAATAGAAGGGCAAAATAAAAAGAGTTTTGTAAAGAATAAGATTGCTGCAAACACAGGCAATGAGAAAGAGATTAATTTACTTTTCCTTCTTCTATCTCCATTGAAATTGCTGGTCAGTGAAACGATTTTCCAGTATGAATGCTGGGAATCTTTGGTTGGTCTGTGCTCTGTCTTTGGATTCCATGCAGAGCCAAGCAGCCAAGCAGCAGATTTCCACTCTGAGGAAATTCAGAGTGTCTCAGAGGATCCTTCATTGCTTCTACTCTGGGGCTGTAGAGAGCATCCTGTCCGGCAACATTACAGTCTGGTTTGGGAACAGCTCTGCCCAGGACAGGATAGCCCTGCAGAGAGTAGTGCGTTCGGCAGAACGCACTATGGGAACTACACTCATCCCCCTGCAGGACCTATACATCAGGAGGTGCAGATCCAGAGCAAGCAAGATCATGAGGGACCCCTGCCACCCCAGTAACGGACTGTTCCAGATGCTACGATCAGGCAAACGCCTCCGCTGTCACGCTGTGAAAACGGAGAGGATGAGACGGAGCTTCTTCCCACAGGCCATCAGGACTGTCAAGTTTTATAACCCCAGAGACTAAATTTTTGTCGACAATAATAGTAACTTATTAACTTTATTTATATGCTGTAACTGTAATTCTTTTTGTGCACAACCCGCAGGCATTGCCACTTTCATTTCACTGCACATCGTGTATGTGTATGTGACAAATAAATTTGATTTGACTTGACTTGACTTTACTGACAGATTCATCAAATGGAACCTATCCACAAGCTCATGACTTTCCCAAAATCGCTGTAGTCCCAGTCATACAGTAAATGATAGCAGTCGCTACAGAACTGCCAGCACTTACCAACACGGTCAGGCCCAGTGTATCTGGAATGGCTCAGAGTTTGAACTGAAACTTGCATATCTGCCAACGATTGGGCCAGGATCTACAAGCAATACCCAAAAGGCAAAAACAATCAGTCTTTGTGCTGAGTGAAGAAAATGTATTCTGGCGCTCACAGAGATTAGAGGGCAAGAAGGAAAATTGGGCAATGGTTACATGCAAACTTCTGGAGAGCAAATAATACCTATATTTGAATGAAATTTGCACTCTGCATTCTCTGTAGGTCACCTTGGCTACACTACAAAGTTCATCCAGCTAAAGGATTTAGTCCTCTCCTGTGGGGATTATTTCAGTCCTTAGTCACTCAACATACAATTAGCTTGCAGCAGTCAAACAGTAATTTTAATAAATCTGTGGCCTGGCCTCCTGTTTTGCAGATGTGATGTGCAGTCGGGCTATTGAGTTACAGAATTGAGAATAGCACTGAAAAGGATACTCCCTTTTTAATCATCTACACCTGTAACTCATTAAGAAAACTGAAATCAAAAGAATAATTTTGGCACCATTGTAACAACAAAATCTTTGTTATTTTAATTTATTGGCTTCCACGATGTAACTCGTAATGATATCGTATATCCATAGACATTCGCTGCGATACGTACTTAAATATCATTAAGAAGGTACATTTAGCTTTTTATTCTTTCAGTTTGAAAACCACATTTCCCCTACATCCATCTTTTGAGTCCATATCTACCCAGAGAGTACATAAGATTACAATTTTTTAATGGGATAAAATGTAAATGGTAAATATGTTGACTTTAACTTATCAATTTTGCACCAAAGTTACAAACGTTAAATATTAACAAAATATCAAACAAGGTTCGATTGATAAGTTTGCGTACTTACTAATGTATGAAGCATGACCAGTGGCATTTATGATTACAGGAATTGATCTTGTTGTAGATAACAAGGAAGGTTGTGGAGTAGATTGGCAAAAAAAGCTGGCATGGACAAGGTGGGCTGAATGGTCTATTTCTGTGCTGTACAACTCTATGCCTCGAATATAGCAATGGAATTAATAACAAATACATTCAACAGAATGGGTGGTTGATTGTCAGGCCCTTTTCAATGGTGAGTCTCTATGACTCTTTGACTTTTGGGTCACATATGCTTCCAGGCAAAAACTGACTGTATTGTGGTTGTTCACAGATCACACAGTGATTAGATACCCTGATTCTGCTCTGGTAGTTAGTGGTCAAGAAAGCCCAAATTCAATTGAGTTATTCAAACAAAATGCATTATCTCGTAAACTGTAAAGGTGTTGGGGGTGCCAGCTCTATATCATTTTTCGTAAGTGAAGCCTGCAGGCAGGTTTCAGTTCTGGCCAAGTTGTCCCGGAAAAGTACATCTGTTTTACATGTCGGTAAAACATGTTAAGAAGAATTACTAATATTAAAAGACCACGGGGATTCTGAGGCAAGACCAAGTATGTTGTAGCATTTTTTGTGGATTTGAGTAAGGAAATGAAACTCTCAGTTTATGTTTTTGAGATCTTCATCTTTTCATAACATATTGCTTCTGCAAATTTAAAGATCAGACAAATTAAAGTTTCAGATAATATTCCAAACAATAGTTAAAATTATAGAAGATTTTGATTAAAACGAAATAGCAACAGTCATCTAAGCATTTCATCAAAATGTACTTGCCCCAATCTTCCATTTAAGGCAGTATATCCACTTGGATTTGCCAGGCTTTACTAACGTAAGTGGAAGGCAGCTTGGGACGTCCAAAACACTTGCTAAAGTCCACTGAACCAAATTCATCTCTCAGGACAACTAATGGGAGACCAGTAAGTAAAACGTCCCGAGATTTTCCTGCACTTAGACTGAGAAATCTACCTGCTGCGAAAGGTTAAATACGGCCCATTGATTTCTAGATGGAAGAACTTAATGAGAGAAGAATGGTAAATAAAAATAATTTGATTTTAATTTTGATTCAGTTCCTTTAAAAAATATCTGGTTGTCTTTCATTATGTGTGGTTAATGTTAAACTTGACTTTAATAAAAACATATTTTTAATATTAGTTCTATTTTTCAATAGTTCCTGATGGTTTTTATATTTTCGTGACAGTCAAGGACATTCAAGGCAATCCGTCATAAACCATGTTTAAATGAGTTCATCTTTCACTCTTCTGAAATCCATTGCGTATAAGGCAATCCCACTTAATCTCTCCCCATTCAGAATCAATCTAGTGAACCCACACAGTACTGATTACTGTAGTTAATTCTCCAATGTTATTTTAGGGATTGACAATAAACGTTGTGCTTGCGATCAACGTCTACACTCCATAAATAAATTTAAAAATAGGAACCTCTCTTTACACCATTGATTATTAAGCTTTCATGATTTGTAAAAAAACATGCTGAGAAAATTAATCTGATAAATGTTTTTTTTCTCTTGTTACGATATCATAAATCAAATTTTGTTCATTCCTGGAACCCCTGCCAAAACTCGATAACATCATTTCCAGGTTATCTTACATCACCCTAGAAATTTGACTGAACATTTCCTAATTTACTCCTTTTGGTAATTGCAGAGAATTTGGTTACTAATATTGTAGGAGTGACCATTGCATGGCAGGCCTGATGCAACTGATCTCCCAACCCAGCACATACATTATTCTCTGCCACCCTCTTGCCCAACAGTTTAGTTTGTCTATCTCTCTTTGCAACTTCTTCACAACTCATTCACATCTGTCTACCGGCATAAATCATGAATGTAGACTATAAATTAGTAGTTAGAAACATAGAAACATTGAAAATAGGTGCAGGAGTAGGCCATTCGGCCCTTTGAGCCCGCATTCAATTTGATCATGGCTGATCATCCAAAATCAGTACCCTGTTCCTGCTTTCTCCCCATATCTCTTATTCCATTAGCCCTGAGCGATATCTAACTCTCTCTTCAATACATCATGACCCTCATCTCGTTTGTCATGAGCCTTGGCTAATCACAGCATGAGATGATAAACCTTTTCCACTTATTCCCACTGCTTTCTGCCCCTAAATCAATATTTTGTAGCCCTCCCCATCATGTGAACTGTTATATATAACAACCATCCATATAATACATTATAAAGTAAGGTCTGAAAAACTTGATATTCTAGATCCATTGGTTTCATTTTATTTCTCCGGCTCGTTTCATCCTCAAAAACTCTTATCACATTTGTCAAATAGGATTTCTCCTTCATATTAACTCTGCCCAATCATATTTATGATATTCTAGGTTACCTGTTACTATGGGCATTTTCCATAACCCAAAGTCAGGCTATGTAGCCTATTGTTCCCTATCTTCACTGTCTCCCCTTTCACAATTTGAGGCTCTATAAGGCATTGGTAAGACCACATTTGGAATATTATGAGCAATTTTGGGCACCATTTCTGAGGAAGAATGTGCTGGCTCTGGAGAGGGTCCAGAGGAGGTTTACAAGTATGATCCCAGGAATGAGTGGGTTAATCTATGATGAGAGTTTGTCAGCACTTGGTCGATACTCGCTGGAGTTTAGAAGAATGAGGGGGACCTCATTGAAACATACAGAATAGTGAAAGGCCTGGATGAAGTGGATGTGGAGAGGATGTTTCCACTAGTGGGAGAGTCTAGGACTAGAGGTCATAGCCACATGATTAAAGGACGTTCTTTTAGGAAGGAGATGAGGAGAAATTTCTTTAGTCAGAGGGTGGTGAATCTGTGGAATTCTTTGCCACAGAAGGCTGTGGAGGTCAAGTCAGTGGATATTTTGAAGGCAGAGATAGATAGATTCTTGATTAGTACAGGTGTCAGAGGTTATGGGGAGAAGGCAGGAGAATGGGGTTAGGAGGGAGAGATAGATCAGCCATGATTGAATGGTTAGACTTGATGGGCCGAATAGCTAAAATTCTACTATCCCTTATGACCTTATGACAAATAGAGTGTGAGGTTTGCCGGTCATCAATGGAGCTGTTCAAATCCATGGAAGCTAATGCAACCAATATTACTGTAGCAACGTCTTTTAGAATATTTTGATTCAAATTTACAAAATCTAGGACATTTGTTGGCTTTATTTCCCCATTCCTCCCCCTAGTACATTCTTCTACTGTAATATTAATCATATTGCAAAATTCAAAGTCACTAAACCCCAAAGCGAAAATGGACATAAAATCTCCTAAAATCCTCAATTCCATTATCAATCCCATTACAACTTTTAGTTTACTAATGTCACATGTACTGAGGTACAGTGAAAAGCTTTTTTGTTGCATGCTATCCTGTCAGCGGAAAGACTATACATTGTCCCTTCCTGCCATACTTCACTTATAAAACATTCCATATTTCACAATGGACTTGATCTTTCCCTTTTAATCCATACATTTTCTCTCACTGAAGCCCTCATCTTCTTTCCACCCTTCGAAGAACAGACACACATCTGAAAGTGCTGATAAATTATTAATTCCACGATTTAAAACTCTGATATACGAGGAAAATATTACAGAGCCAGAGGTCCATTTTTAATGCAAATAAGTGATTGAGATTATAACTCCATTTTAAAATGTTGAACGGCATTAATGATGTAGATCAATAATTCCTGGCCAGGGGTGCCAAAGATTGCAAAGATCCACGAGGCTTTAATAATATTTAATAGTTATAATATCGGTGGAAAGGAAAAATAAATCAAATGTGGAAGGCATATCAGCTGTGGTAGTCACGGCACTGCTAACATTCGCTGGGAATTGCCAGGACATCTCAACTCCTTAAGGAGAGAAATTGGTAACAAGATTAGCCACTTAAAGCTTATCATTTGATGTTACCAAGAGTGAACAATTAGGGCTTTCATTGAAAATAATGTAAATGATGGTGGGTCTTTAGTTCAAGCCCAGGACAAGACCAAACAAGTGCAATATTGGCAAATGATCTCAAGAACATTGACACAAACTGAGAAGTATGTTGGCATTCGACAAAATTAATCTTTGTTATTTATTTTAATGAAGAATTAGAAATGTTTCTCAGCAGGAGTCAGGTTTATTGCAAAAGATCATTTTGACAAGGAAAAGAGTGGTGGTTGCTGAGAATGTGATAAGTGCTACATAATTGCTCATTCCTATTCCTTGGGTTGTGCTGTTCATTAATTTTGAACAACGAGGTAAAATTTCCAAGAATTTTATCTTTTGAAAAGTATAGAAACATAGAAAATAGGTGCAGGAGTAGGCCATTCGGCCCTTCGAGCCAGCACTGCCATTCAATATGATCAGGGCTGATCATCTAAAATCAGTACCCCCTTCCTACATTCTCCCTATATCCATTGATTCCGTTAGCCCTAAGAGCTAAATCGAACTCTCTCTTGAAAACATCCAGTGAATTGGCCTCCACTACATTCTGTGGCAAAGAATTCCACAAATTCACAACTCTCTGGGTGAAAAAGTTTGGCCTCATCTCAGTCCTAAATGGCCCACCCCTTATTTTTACACTGTGACCCCTAGTTCTGGACTCCCCCAACATGGGGAACATTTTTCCTGCATCTAGTTTGTCTAATCCCTTAAGAATTTTATATGTTTCTGTAAGATCCCCTCTCATCCTTCTAAATTCCAGTGAATACAAGCCCAGTCGACCCATTTTTTCATCAAATGTCAGTCCCGCCATCCCGGGAATTAAACTGGTGAACCTACGCTTCACTCACTCAATAGCAAGAATGTCCTTCGTGAAAAATTAGGAGACCAAAACTGCACACAAGAAGTGTGGTCTCACCAGGGCCCTGTACAACTGCAGTAGGACCTCCTTGCTCCTAAACTCAAATCATCTCGCTATGAAAGCCAACCTGCCATTTGCTTTCTTCACTGCCTGCTGTACCTGCATACTTACTTTCAGTGACTGATGTACAAGGCCACCCAGGTCTCATTGCACCTCCCCTTTTCCTAATCTGACACCATTCAAATAATAATCTGCCTTCTTGTTCTTGCCACCAAAGTGGATAACCTCACATTTAACCACATTATACTGCATCTGCCATGCATCTGCCCACTCACCCAACCTATCCGTCACCCTGCATCCTCATAGCATCCTCCTCGCAACTCACACTGCAACCTTTTGTTAATAACTGGGGTCCCAGCACAGAGCCTTGCGGGACTCCACTAGTCACTGCCTGCCATTCTGACAAGGACCCGTTAATTCCTACTCTTTGTTTCCTGTCTGCCAACCAGTTCTCTATACATGTCAGTACCCTACCCCCAATACCATTTTTCACACTAATCTCTTGTGTGGGACCTTGTCAGAGGCGTTTTGAAAGTCCAGATACCACATCCACTGGCTCTCCCTTATATTCTACTTGTTACATCCTCAAAAAATTCCAGAAGATTAGTCAAGCATGATTTCCCCTTCATAAATCCATGCTGACTTTGTCCAATCCCGTCGCTGCTTTCCAAATGTGCTTCTATTTGGTGAAAATTCCACTTTTCTCAGAAAATAAAATGTCATTTGCAGCATTAAAAAAAAGTTCTGTCGCTCCAGGGGACAGTAAACTTGCATTCCATGGAGAACCAACTTAGAAACTCCCACATCGACCATGGGTTACAGTGACTGGGGGAGGGCAGAGGGGAAGTGCGTTAAAAGGATAGAAGTAGTGGCTCTGCAAGGAAGTAACCGGCTTCCATGTGAATGTTGTCTACTCTTCACGGACCTCACGTTAATTTTCTGCGTGTGATGTCCAATGCTGCATTGCATACTATGTGACATCACTGTGATGTCTGGATGCAGTTCACATGCTTGTCGGGTGTGAACCAAACTTATCAACCTGCCTGATCCACAGGTACAGGTACCTAATTCCTTTACACGATACAAAACAATATTGTGCAACGTGTAAGCATTCTAAGCCCACAACTGTGTATGTTTTGCATGGTATCTTTAGTGGATTTATCTGTCACAAAATTATATCCTTTACTCACCTGCGTTCTAGCACTCCATTGAAAAATCTGATATGCTAACAGTTCAGTTAAAATGATGCAGGAATTTATAAATTGGCATCAGGGTGAGACTTTGGCAGCAAGTTTGGTATGATATGGTATGGTATGGCATTTATTCATCACATGTACCAAGGTACAGTGATATTCATTTTTGTATACAGTTCAGTACAAGTATCACAAGCATATATAAGCACTTTGATACACATTAGATAAGCTTCTCAGATACAGTACAAGTGCATGGCAGAAGTACACTGTATACACAGTATACAGAGTCGCCAGCTTGGCACCAGTTGTAGTAAGTGCAGGGTTTGTAATAGTGGTCGGAAAGTTTCAGTGCAGTGTATTGTAGACATTCCAACATATTATCGTCAAGCATTTCCTCAGTGCTACAAAACTATCCACCGCTTTCACTTTGTGTAAAGTGCAGCTGGAAATCTGTCTACTTTTGAATATAATTTTTGTAACATTTTTATTGAAGAACTAATGTTATGCTTAGACCAACTGCGAGGACAATCCAAGAGAAACAAAATTGTGAAAGGCAGCGCTGGCGCTAATAAACTCAAGTAGTTCAATGAGGTGATTAAACCAGTGGATTATACTCCCCCATGTCACAGAAGTTACATGTCACTGCCTGCATTAATTTTTGTACAAATAGAATCAAGGTTGCAGGAGAGGCTGTTATATAAAGCCAAACTAAAAACTGAAGGCAAAGCAAACCCTGTATTTTATGAATTAGTCTCATATATTTTGGGTACCTTTTGAATTATTTGTGCCCCTTTCCTGCCATTAGGAAAAATAGGTCAAGATGGTTCTATTGTCACATGTCCCAAAATGGAACAATTAAATTCTTACTTGCTGCATTGCGACTTTTATGTGAACATAGTACTCTGTAAACAGCAAAAAAGAGTTCCGTAGACATCCAAACAAAAATAGTGCAAAGACAAAAACAATGTCTGTGGAATTCTCTGCCTCAGAAGGCAGTGGAGGCCAATTCTCTGAATGCATTCAAGAGAGAGCTGGATAGAGCTCTTAAGGATAGCGGACCAGGGGGTATGGGGAGAAGGCAAGAACGGGGTACTGATTGAGAATGATCAGCCATGATCACATTGAATGGCGGTGCTGGCTCGAAGGGCCGAATGGCCTCCTCCTGCACCTATTGTCTATTGTCTCCCCAAGTCTTTGTAGTTCTGATACTATTTGGGGAGTTGTAGTGTCTAATAGCCTGATGGTTGTTGGGAAGAAGCTGCTCCTGAACCTAGACGCTATTGTTTTCAGGCTCAGTTACTTTCTTCCTGGCCATGGTCTCTGATGATGCTGGCTGCGTTTTGAGGCAGCGACTCCTGTAGATCCCTTTGATGGTGGGGAGTTCAATACCCATGATGGACTGGGCAGTTTTCATCACTTTTTGCAGTCTTCTCCATTCCTGGGCGTTCGGGTTGTTGAACCAGGCTGTGATGCGAGCAGTCAATATGTTCTCCATTGCATACCTGTGGAGGTTCAAGAGAGTATTCATCAACATACCAAATATCTGTCTTCTAAGGAGGTAGAGATATTGATGGGTTTTCTTTATGATCGCAGTAATGTGCTGAGTTCGGGACAGATCATCAGAAATATGTAAGCCCAGGAATTTGAGGTTTTTGACCCCTCCACCACCAACCTGTCGATGAAGACATGCTTGTGGATCCTCAGCAAAGGAATCTTAGTTGCACTGAGATAACTCAAGCTAAGTTGCACATGATAGGTGCACTCTCCAACCTAAATCATGTTCACCAAACTGCGTAGCAATTTACAGGCAAAGGTTTTTAGCTGTGCGAAGTTACAAGTTATTGAGGCATACTGTTTGATGATGGATTACTCCATGGACTTAAGATTTGATACCAAACCTTTTTGTTCCTGCAAAATTGCTTTCCATTACTTTTCTTGAATGGAATTTGTTTAGCCTTTTTCACTCGGATTCATTAAACCTCAGTGCTATGTTTAAATCTAAGATTAGGTGCACGCTTATTTTTTTGTTCTTGTTAATTTTGCATAATATTTTTAAACATCACAAAGATTACAGTGATAAAAATCTTCCCAGGTCACTTCAGCTTTCCTCCACTTTGTAAACGGTAACAGGAATGATCGAACTATCAAAGCTAAAATTTGCAAGATGAAATTTTGATTAAATTAACATTACATGCACATTAGGACTTCTTGGTGATCAAGCTTTTTTTGGCCAACATCTGGCTTCAACATGTAACAATGCAGGAACTTGGTAAAGAAAGTTGAGGTCAGGAGGTCATATAATGTTTCCTTTCCAACTCCTGCACTTTCAGCTGCTTTTGATGGATATTTTATCCTCTGCAAATTGCTGCATTATAAAGTGTAATTAGCGATTTTGTTTTCTTAATCATCTAGCCTCATTCTTTTGGTTTAGAGCCAGTTCTACATCACTGGTGACAGACTTGCAAACTGGCAGTTTGAACTGTGCTCAATCTTACCTCCTTCATGTCTGTCCAATTCTCATTATTGTCATACATTGATAAGGAGAACCTAAATACAGCATTATTTTCTCAGCTGATCTAATGCAAAAATAAATAACAAGGAATTTTTGTTTGCCTGCCTTCCTAGTCTTGTTAAAGTTACTGCCTCACTGACTTCCATTTGCAATCTTTGCAGTCTGATTATTGAAGGAGATAGCAGACAGGAAATACAATAGAGAACAATTGCAAAAAAATAATGGGCAATAATGAGCTAGACAAGTTACAGTTTGGATGAAAGTGCAATGTGAAGAATAATGTTTAGAGATTGAAGTTTTTAATCTGAGGAACATCTAGACATGAAAGAGGAAAGCAAGATTGAACATACATTTGGTTGGCAAAAAATGTGCTCTATAGAATGTGTATAGTATTTAAACACTTACCAACAAAATACATTTTATGTTTTCCTTGAGTATAAAAGAATAATACTGCCCAATCATACTTTCTAAATTAAAATAGAAATAATTATTTTGATGAAATATTCTCGGTTACCATTTTTTTTCACTACTTTCCTACTTCCACAATTCCCTGTTCTGGCACCAATGACTCTTTATTGCAGTGGCATTGATTTTTTAAATTGCCTTCAAAATCTTGCATATCTGATGAACTTTGCTTGGCAGAATCACACGTAAGTAATATTATGGTGAATGTTTCCATTAGGTCAGGGTAGAACTGCCTCGGTTTTATTGGTCATCCGAATCAGTAAGACCAACAGTGAAATACGGTGAGTGAGGACTTGTACAAATTGGAAGGAAACAAGATGTTTGTCTTGAACTCCAGCACCAATGACATGAATCTCAATCCCGTGAATGAATCTAGATGACTTTCTTGCTATTTCTTTACTCAGTACCAATCTCACTTATAATTAGAGATAGACACAAAATGCTTGAGTAACTCAGCGGGACAGGCAGCATCTCTGGATAGAAGGAATGGGTGACACGCATTCCTTCTCTCTAGAGATGCTGCCTGTCTTGTTGAGTTATTCCAGCATTTTGTGTCATCTTTGGTTTAAACCAGCATCTGCAGTTCCTTCCTCCAACATCACTTTTAATTAGCCTTCTTTAGATGAATCAGGATGGCCATTCCAACACGATTCTTTCTTGCCATTTTATCAGGGCAGCTCATTGATGAGGTTATGTTTCATTTGAACATATGCTAGCTTACACTCATTTAGTTCAATTTCCACTGAATTTTCATTCGTCATGATCGTTTAGGTGTATCGTCAGTTTTAAAGTTTTTCTATCTGTTCTTCCACCTGATAGTAAAATGTGAAACAGCTTTCCAGAATGGAAATATTCCTCCTCTTCTTCCAGTAAAATGCAGGTGAACAAACATCTACAATAAATCAATAACATGACAAGTAAAATGCTGTTCTGTTTTTATGCTTCTTGGTCACCTTCAATGAAGAGAATCAAGAGTCAAGTGTTTTATTGTCATATGTTCCAGATAGAACAATGAAATTCTGATAAAAAATATGGAAACTTGGTACTCTGTAAACAATATAATAAAAGAGAACAAAAAGTTGAGAGTGTATATATATAAATTTACATACATATATACGCACACGCACACATATGTGTGTGTGTGTGCATGTATTTATGCACACACATACATGCATATAAAAAACAAACAAACAGGCAATATTAGTGCAAAAAGACAAAACCAATGCCCCTAAGTCTATGTAGTTCAGAGCTCAATGGAGGTTGTAGTGTTTAATACCCTGATGGCTGCAGGGAAGAAGCTGTTCCTGAACATGGATGTTCCAGTTTTCAGCTTCCAGTACCTTCTTCTGGAATGAAAGTACTCTGTATGTAACAATTGAAACGAGGCCTTCGGTTCTTGGGGAATATTTAAAGAGCAAATTCAAGTGAGGTTCATAAACATGAATTGGATGATCTTGTCAATATTAGTGTGCGCTGGAAACAATTGTAACCTGTACAATAAGTCAACAATTATCCAGAGTTGTATCATGTTGTGTACATGTGTTGCACATGGTTTATATCATAAGAGACAGGCATTAGGCCAAATGCCTGGTCTCTGTATTCACATGGGCTGACTCCAATGATTAGTATTCTATATTCTACTGCTTTGCTTTAATTTTGCCTTCACAAACTGTTGGATAAATCATCTATTTTATTATTTTTGCAAAAAATATCATTTCCTGTCTTTTCTACCAAGTCTAATCTGTAAACCAATTATGGTAATTGTTTCTGTGGTTGGGAGAGAAAGTCTGATGTTGTGGAGATTCAAGACTGGGCTGGTGTTTCGAGACTGATATAAAAACACGACTTGCATTGCAATCAGTGAATCGTTTGCCCTTGCGGTTTCAGACCATTTGCCAAATAGTGCTTTTCCGGCAGAATTGATAACGGCTGATGTCATTGTGATTTCTGCAGGCTACACCACGTTCTGTTGGCCCATCACTCTGTGCTATTTGGGTTAGATCTCACCAGAAAATATATTTATATCTGAATATAAATGGTCAGTGGAATTTCCCCTTTGCTTCCCAGCAGTAACCCTTCTGTTATAAAAATGATGGCATTCCAGATATTTTTCTTGTGCAGTGTAAGCTCTTGACTTTATTATTTGCAGCCTGCTCCCTTTCTTTACAAGAACATGCAAGGCCATTTATAGAAGTTATATCTTCCCATTCTGTCCATTTTGTGTTTCCCAATGACTAGTTTCACTGTCGTCCTGTTTCATTTTTCATATCCCCTCGTTATCACCTTTTCCACAGCCTACAATGGACCATTGTGGGCTCCACATTTCCTTGATCATCGGTGCTGGCTTTGATTTGTTCTTTTCATACCTTTCATTCATTTGTTCTTTGTACCTTTTCATACCTCTACTTTCCCTCTCCCCTGCCACTCAGTCTGAAGAAGGGTCTCGACCCGAAACGTCACCTATTCCTTTTCTCCAGAGATACTGCCTGACCCGCTGAGTTACTCCAGCATTTTATGCCTGTCTACAGTGAAGCTTTTGCTCAGATTGGACATGCAAGCAACTTGCTGCCATTGGAGTTAAGTCACTGGCCATAACGTCTTCCAATATCCTTTCTGGGAGGAATGCACTGGCTTCCCCTTTGCTTCTGCCATTCCTTCAACACAAAATAGAAAATATGGAATGAAAGAAAACATTTATGTAGTGCCATTTTCAGGATGATCTCAAAGCGCTTTCCAGCCAATGAATGACTTTACAAATCCAGTCACTGTTGTAATGCAGCAAATGCAATAGAAAAAAAAATCTGAATTCCACTACATCCCAGTTCTGACAATCTTTGGTCAACAGCACACATTGATCCAAATGGTAAGCCTCAGTTATTACCCCAGTGTTTACTTTCACATCTTTACTTTGTGCCCATTTTAAAGGTTTTGTTTCTGTGTTCTGAATAGTTACAGAGTCATTGAGCCATAGAGTCATACAGCATGTAAACAGGCCTTTCAGCTCAACCTACCCATGCTGACCAAGATGTCCCATCCACCCTAGTCCCACCTGCCTCTTTGGCATATATCCCTCAAAACCTTTCCTATCCATGTACCTGTACAAGTGTCTTTTAAATGTTGTTATAGTACCTGTCTCAACTACCTCCTCTGGCAGCTTGTTTCATACATCCACCATCCTCTGTGTGAAAAGGTTGCCCCTCAGGTTCCTATTAAATCTCTCCCCTCTCACATTAAACCTATGACCTCTTGTTCTTGAATCCCCTACTTTAGGTAACAGACTGTGCATTCACTCTATCTATTCCCCTCGTGATCTTATACAACTCTAGAAGATCATTCCTCATCCTCCTGCATTCCAAGGAATAAAGTCCCAGCCTGCACAACCTCTCCCTCTAGCTCATGCCCTGAAGCCCTGGCAACATCCTTGTAAATCTTCGCTGCACTCTTTCCAACTTAACAACATAATTCCTATAGCAGCGTGACCAAAACTGAACTTCTCTATCATTTTAAGGTTATCTTTATTACAATGATCAATATCCAAGTAGATGAAGGATATAAGAAATAGGAGTAAGAATGGGCCACTTGGTCCTTCAATCACGTTCTGCCATGAGATCGTGGTCTCAGCTCCAATTTCTTGCCTGATTCCCCATAGTCCTAGCCCTGCTGTGTCTATCTCAGCTTGAGTGTGACACAGATTGTTGGAAACAATGATAAATATCTGGGATCTGTTAGGAGGAGCTGTAAATGGGAAATGACTCAAAAGAAATATAAACAACAATGAACATACTGAAAATCTGGAGTAAAAGAGATTGCTGATTTACCCAGCAGATCAGTCAGTGAAGAGAGAAAAACTGTTAACGATACAGGTTGATAATCAGCCATGGTCAGTCTTGACATAAACTGCTCATATGAAATTCTTGAATTCAATGTTGAGTCAATGAGGCTGTCTGATGTCCACTTGGAATTTCGTAAGTTCATACGTCACTGGGGCAGAATTAGGCCATTTGGCCCATTGAGTCTACTCTACCATTCAATCATGATCGAATCTCTCCCTCTCAACCCCTTTCTCCTGCCTTCTCCCCGTAACCTTTGACCCCTTTACTAATCAAGAACTTATCAATCTCCTCTTTAAAAATACTATATAACGGCCTCCACAGCCAACAATGGCAAGGAATTCCACAGATTTACCAACCTCTGACTAAAGAAATTCCTCCTTATCTCCTTTCTAAAGGTTTTATTCTGAAGCTTTGCCCTCTAGTCCTAGACTCTCCCACTAGTGGAAACATCATCAATTAACAACCCATGATTTATAGATGGGCAAATTCAGTATGCAAGGAATACTTTGTGTACAGAGAGTAACAAAAAAAAAAACAAGCTTATTGCTCCTGTGAACTATGTAAGAATTTCAGGTCAGAAAGGGTGCACCTATTAACTATAAAATAGACGAAGACGAACATTTGGCAGAGGTGTAATACTGGAGTTCAAAGTGGAACTAAGACGACTATATAAAGGCTACCATGAATAACTTGGATGGCTGAAAGCTGGAATAAGGTGCTTTTGTCTAATGATGTGTCCCAGGAGAGCCATACTCAAGGATTTATTTTGCAAGCTGCCATTGTACTAATGGGAAAACCAGTATCTAAATCGAAATCTGCACTTGCAACATGACATAGGCAAAAAATAAATGGCTTTGTGTTTCTCTTTAATTATTATCAATCTGCAGGGTTCCCACTGACCACTATTTTCTTTCCTGCCACCTGTACAGTAGGAAAATAGGCCCGGACCCTCGATTCACAGCGTACATATTATTTTGTTCAATGTTGTTGTATATATATTATAACTGGTTGATTCCGAAGAGGTTATTGTGCATTAATGTGTTTGTCCTGACAAGATGTGTTCATCCAAGCCTGGGATGGATGGAATCTATCAGCAGTACAAAATTCACAACATTTCACCAAGAGGTGGAATTCCACATAGCTTGCTGTCCTGTATGCTAACTGGTTCTTGAGTTAGTAAGGAGCTTTCCCTTAACTTAACAGAATCCCACCCCCTAGTCAAACTGGGAGTTAGTGCCCAACAAATGCGGTGCTGGCTCGAAGGGCCGAATGGCCTGCTCCTGCACCTATTTTCTATTGTCTAAATGATGTGAAGCTACTGATTAATTGTGCGTGCATGTGTGTTTGCATATTTGTATGTTTTTAAGTTACAAATACATGTTTTTTTATGTAGCATGTTTATAATAATGGATAAATAAGGATCTTGCTAGACCAAGCCCATACCCTCCATCTTTCACTGGAATGTAAACAAAGATTTGCCCCTGCACATCTCCTTTTAACTTTCCCCCTTTAGCCTTAAAGCCTCTTGCCTTTCACATGACAAATAATACAAATTTATCCAACCACTGCTCATAGCTAAAACTATCTAATCCAGGCAGCATCCTAGTAAATCTCTTCAGCTTCCACTCCAAAGCCTCTACATCCTTTTTGGAAAGGGGTGACCTGAACTGCACGCAATAATCCAAATGCAGCTTAGCCAGTGTATTGCTTAGCTATTTTATGACTTCCTGACTCTTGGACTCACTGCCCAACGAAAGCCTTCTTTACCACTTTATCAACCTGTGTGGCTACCTTTAGAAAGCCATGGTCTTGGTCCCCCAGATCGCTTTGCACATCAATGCCGTTAAGGCCCTTGCCTTTAATTGTACATTTTCCTCTTATATTTGAACTCCCAAAAGTGCAACGCCTCACACTTGCTCGGATTAAACCCCATCTGCCATTTTCCCCTCTCATATCAATAACGGATCTATATCTTGCTGTAGGCTTTGTCAAACACTGTCTACAAATCCACCGACTTCTGCACCATCTGCAAACTTTCTAACCAATCCACTTACATTTTCATCTAAGTCATTTATATGTCACAAACAAATGAGATCCTAGCTCTGATCCACTGTGTAGGAAGGGACTGCAGATACTGTTTTCCACCGACGGTAGACACAAAATGCTGGAGTAACTCAGCGGGTCAGGCAGCATCTCTGGAGGGAAGGGATAGGTGACGTTTCAGGTGGAGACCCTGTGGGTACTGCTGGTAACAGACCTCCAGCCAGAATATCACACTTCCACTACTACCCTCTAGTGGGTAAGTCAGTTCTGAATCCAAACTACCAACTTATTATGGATCCCATGCATCTTAATCTTCTGTATGAAGCTGTGGGACTGTGGTAAAGATGGTCAGTGTGAGCCTGTGTCAGGAAGATGCCTGTGTCGGTCGGGAACAATGGGCCCCACTTGTCACACAGGTACTGTGACCTTATTTATTCCAAGCAGTAAGTCAGAAATCACCAGTGTGCAATATGATTTGGGGCCTGTGCCAGGGGCCAGGGGCCACAGTTTGAGAATAAGGGGTGGGCCATGTAGAACGGAGATGAAGAAACACCTTTTCAGTCAGAGAGTTGTAAATCTGTGGAATTCTCTGCCTCAGAAGACAGTGGAGGCCAAGTCTCCGAATGCATTCAAGAGAGAGCTAGATAGAGCTCTTAAGGATAGTGGAGTCAGGGGGTATGGGGAGAAGGCAGGAACGGGGTACTGATTGAGAATGATCAGCCATGATCACATTGAATGGTGGTGGTGGCTCGAAGGGCCGAATGGCCTACTCCTGCACCTATTGTCTATTGTCTACCATGAGAGACTCTACCCAATGCTTTACTAAAATCTACCTAGGCACCATCCACTGCTCTACTCCCATCAATTACCTTTGTCATCTCCACAAAATAAATACATTAAGAATGTTAAAACATCACTAATGACAATATAAAAAGTAATGTATTTTTCATAAGTACCTTAATCTATTCCATAGGCAGAAATCCCTATTAAACTCACTGAATTTGACTTGGATCACGTTGAGGTCCCCAGTGTAATGTAGGGAAAATCAGCAAGACAATGCTCCATTGCTAGGATATCATAATTGACATCTTTCACTCAGTGATTCCTGCATTTGAGGCATGTGCACAAGTCTGGCATCCACTTCCATGTGAATGATTGAACTCCATCTGTACCAAGACAGTTGAGGACATTTTCTGATTTTGTATATGTATATTTGTATGTGGACCTGAATGTCATCAGTTCTCACAATTACGTGCGAACATAATGCACAAATATCTTTTGCATTTGTATAACTTCAAAACTCACCTTAACATGAAGTTTCAAAAAATCCATTTGTGCGTAACTAATTCAGTAAGTCCCTATATATGTCTTGCGTTTGTCCTCGTATGTAAGACGATATTGTGGATGTATATGTACCATGAATTAATGTCTTAATGTTTGTGTTATTCAAAGCAAATATCAAACCTTTTATGGGTGACAAAGTGACACACACAAGTATAAATTTACTCTATATTTCATTTTTTTAAAAATAATTTGCTGCTGCAATTATATTGGCAGAAGAATGTAAATTGGAAAGCATTTCTGCTTTTAAACATGTGTTTGCCCTAAAGGTGAACTGCAGTTTTAAATTGCAATATCCATGCAGTTGTGAATGCATGCCTTTGTTTATGTTCAATACATGCTTTAGTTTTATGTGTGGGTGCCTGTGCAAGTGAAAGTGAGAATGTTTGCCGCATTCTCTGCTGTTGTACCTGCACCTGGTAACAGTTAGTGTGATTTTAATGAATCCTAAGAACATTGAGCTGAGGCATAAATTCTCTTAAGTATATTGGTTCTTTTGAATTCTCTTAAATGAGAGGTAGTGTAATGATTTCTTGAGTAAAATCCAAACATATGTGTACAATCATATCTACATTGTTTTATCTATTTGTATTTTATGTGAAGCCAGGGGTTACACAGCGACGGAATAATAGCTCGTTAATGAATAAAACGTTATTGAGTTAATGCGTTGGTAAATAATTTGGCTGGTAAATAAATGTGGTAGAATCTGAAGTTTACATAGTGTCATAGAGTGATGCAGTGTGGAAAAGGCTCTCCAGCCCAACTTGCCCACACTGGCCAACATGTCCCAGCTGCACTAGTCCCACTTGCCTGTGTTTGGCCCATATCCCTCCAAACCTGTCCTACCCATGTACCTATCTAACTGTTTCTTAACTGTTGGGATAGTCCCTGCCTCAACGACCTCCTCTGGCAGCTTGTTCCATACACCGACATTGTTGAAAGAAAACAATGATCAACAGAAAGTAAGGGAGGGGCCAAACAATGGAAACATGTGGAAAACTGTCTTTCACGTGTCTTCAAATTACAATTGTACTGATATGACCTGGAGGAGAGCAAGATGATGGAGAGGCAAGTTAATATTCTAGGCTATGTTCATATGAAAGTGGAGGTTGTGTTGGGTCTCCTGAGGAGCATTAAGATGGATATGTCAGCAGGGCCTGATAGCAACTTCCTGGGTTATTAAGAGAGACAAGAAATAAGATTGGCCAGATCCTCGACAACGATGAGATGAAGTGCAGGAGAAAGATGGAGAATTTAATGTCAAGGTGTCAGGGCAATAATCTAGCCTTTAACGTCAGCATGATGAAAGAGTTACTTGTTGACCTAAGGAAGCGAGGGGGTGAGTACAACATCCCTGCCATCATCAGCGGGCCTGCTGTAGATTTGGTTGACAGCTTCAAATTCCTCGGCATCCTTGAAAGCCCAGATGTCCAGACTTTAAAATAGCTTCTTCCCCACACTATCAGACTCTTGAACCGATTACCTTTTTTACACCCCCTTCCCAGAGGTGCTGCCACATACTCTTCACTCTCCCTCATTCAGTTAATCCATTAATGTACTTTTACATGGCCCTTTTTTTTTACATTACTCAGATTTTGTACTACAATCTTGCGCTGTTCTGGTGTTCTGCACGCGTTGTATTTATTGTTGCATTTATTATTACTATATGCTTACTTTGTGAATTTCATTGCACCCTGGCGTATATGACAATAAACTAAACTCATCTAATCTACTCTAATACAATTGTTTTGCACGACAAGTAACTTTTAAATTGCCAACTGTTATCCATTAGAATCCCCGGTACGGCTAAGGGGAAAATCTATTGTTGCAATCAAATCATTGTTTTATTGCAGTCTTTTTTTAAAACACTGTTAATGCCAGTTTTCAGCAGAAACAACTGCAACGAATGAGTCTATATCTAAAGCAAATCAAAAACTCACCAGCCACTGAGTTTATTCAAGTCACAGTTTAGTAGGTTCTTAGATGACATGGGAATCAAGGGAAATGGCCCTTGAGTTCAGAAAGTGAGATAAGGCAAGATTATTCATGATCCTACGAGGTGGCAGGGCAGGCACAAGGGGCTACAGAGCGTACTCCCGATCCTGTTTCTGGAGAAAATAAGATTATCATCAGGCGTCGAGTGGGGCAAAAGTGTGTAGTTGTAATACGGTCGTTTCATTTTCCTTTAATGGAAGAAATGTGTGGTTTCCTATTAAGAAAGGATATATAGGGGATCAAAGTGCCCCATTGTGCATTTGACTAAAGTCTCAATGCACAGCTCTGGTACTAAACTGAAATGTTGCTTGGCTGACCAGAAAAGAAACTGAAATGGAAATTAAAATATATGGCCAGTCAACCTGCTATGCATTAAAAACAGAAAATACTGGGAAGACTTAACAGGTCCAGTATCTGCAGTCCAGTCCAGTATCTGCAGATGTGCAGTATCTGCAGTTTTGTGCCTTTAAACCTGCTATGTCATCAAGGATGTAGAAATAAGGCAAACTGGAGAGACCTCAGTAGAGGAGACCACTAATCACATCTCATTGCCAAACCACACACTCAAGGCACAAATATTTATTTTAATAATTTTGCCCTTCAAAGAACCCTGAACACCAGATTGAAGGCTTCACATGTAACTTGTGATAAGGGATTAACTTTTACATTGAAAAATGTTTAGCCCACTTTCCTTTTATTTTTGTTTGTATTAATCCTCAATTCTTTTTACTAATTCATTGCAAATTGGATATGATCTTTCACTGTTTTATCCTTAACAGAACATTGTTGTGCACTTATTCACAATTAATATGTTTTTTTAAAAAGTCTATCATCACAATCTTCGATATAATTTCTAGGAAATTCACCCTGTGACATTGTGTGGGCCTCAATATATTTCTTAGTAGAAACTCTAAAATAGTACACTATTTTAAAAATTTGACCCAAAAATGGCTTGGTCAGATTTTAAATCACCTCACTGATTTTATTAAAATGTTACAGACTATGACATATAAAACCAATAGGTGACGTTTCAGGTCAGAACCCTTCTTCAGGCACCCTTCTTCCTTTTCTCTAGAGATGCTGCATGACTCACTGAGTTACTCCAGCATTTTGTGTGTCTCTTCGGTGTATATAAGCATCTGCAGTTCCTTCCGACACAAGTAAAACCAATATCTCAGTTGTCGCATGTTTAATCTACCAACAATCTTGATCTGAAAGATCACTACATATATACCCCTACATTTCTCTGAAGTTGCAACATGTCTACGCATTTCCCATAAATCATCTCTGTCTAAATATAGTTTCATACCTTCCCTCTCATTTATTAATTTGGCATCCTCAATGAATCCTAGTTTTTCCATTGCTGTCTTCAATCAGTTATGTCAACAAAGCAGAAACTGATTCCTAGAAACTATCACCTTCTCAGTTTTGCCCAAATGGTACACCATTTGCTCTTAGTCTTTACCTTCTCTCCATTAACCTGTCCTTTTTCCACTATCCCAATGCCAATAAACCATATTTCCTACCTTTTTGATCCTATCCTCACTGAGACCCCCTAGTGATCAATTTGGAAGAAGAGCCAAACAATGTTCGTTAAAATGTAGAAATCAGAAACCGTTTGGAAGATAATGGTGTTGTGTTCGTCTGTGGGGTTATGGTCAAGAGGTTGGTTTGAGGTGGTGTCCGAGAGCTGGCACCTGGCTTCAGCATGGTAAAAATACATGTTTGTATCTTTGTAATGTCTGTTAAAAGCAAGCCAATTCATTGCACAGAATTCCCATCACTGGTCATGTGTGATAATTAACTATATTACTGCTTATTGCCTGTGTTGCCAAGGCTCAAGGCTTGGAGTGTGGCCTCTCAACTCTTGCTGTTCTCACCCTTAGAATTAATGGGAGTCACCACGAGGAGAAAAATCTCGTGGCCAGTCAGAAGATTCGTGAATTGGATGATGATGATGGAGAAGACGAAGTGGAGCTGGAGGAAGAGGAAGGAGCCTGCAACCCAGTGAGAAAACCGACCAGTGATCCAGTTGCTTGTAAGCTGGATGGAGGAAATCAAGATGGTTCTGAATATGAGGCAAGGGAACCAGAGCAGGATAACAAGGAGTCTCCTAGCAGGTTAGTGTCTAGCACACGTAGATGAAGAACACAGAATAACCTTTAAAGTCCTGCATAAGGATGGATTTCCAAGCAGTTCCTTGGCAATTCATTAAATATCTAATGGTTAGTTTACTTTAGATTAGTTTATTGTCATGTGTACCGAGGTACAGTGAAAAACTTTCTGTTGTGTGCTATCCAGCCAGCGGAAAGACTATATTTGATGACAATCATGCATAGTCCACAGTGTACAGATCCAGGATAAAGGGAATAAGAAATGCTGCTGTTGGAGTAAAGGTTTAAAAGAGTGGAGCTTGAGTAAAGGCAAACAGGACCATTCTTAGGCACAGAAAAACCAAGCCGTACTTTAATGCTCTTGAAATTAATTATTTTACTAGGCTATTCACTTTTAGTCCCCTTTCATACAGCAATGCAATGCTGTAACTTCAATACACCTGCTCCAGAATGTGTGGGGAAGTGTCAGCTACAGAAACAAATAGTTCATTATTGGATGCATATAAACAAGGTAACCATGTTATATTGAGATACCAGGTGGATTTTAATCTCGCTGGAATTTAGAAGATTGAGGGGGGATCTTATAGAAACTTACAAGATTCTTAAGGGGTTGGACAGGCTAGATGCAGGAAGATTGTTCCCGATGTTGGGGAAGTCCAGAACAAGGGGTCACAGTTTAAGGATAAGGGGGAAGTCTTTTAGGACCAAGATGAGAACTTTTTTTTTCACACAGAGAGTGGTGAATCTGTGGAATTCTCTGCCACAGAAGGTAGTTGAGGCCAGTTCATTGGCTATATTTAAGAGGGAGTTAGATTTGGCCCTTGTGGCTAAAGGGATCAGGGGGTATGGAGAGAAGGCAGGTACGGGATACTGAGTTGGATGATCAGCCATGATCATATTGAATGGCGGTGCAGGCTCGAAGGGCCGAATGGCCTACTCCTGTACCTATTTTCTATGTTTCTATGTCTATTCCACACATCCCTTGCTGACTATCTGACTTTACACCCATAGATTTCTAAATATGAGAGTCGATGAAGTTAGTGGACTCAGTCATGTTCTAATCCCATCCAATGTGCAGGGTTAACATTTGCTGCTTTGTTACAGCTACTGAATTATGTTTGGAGGCTGAACGGGTTTTGTAGGGTTTGTTCTTGAAACATAGAAAATAGGTGCAGGAGTAGGCCATTCAGCCCTTTAAGCCAGCACTGCCATTCAACATTATCATGGCTGATCATCCGAAATCAGTACCCCGTTCCTGCTTTCTCCCCATATCCCTTGATTCCGTTAGCCCTAAGAGCTAAATCTAATTTAAATCTGTTTTAAGGCAAGGAAGGAGTCTCTTCCATCCACATCACATCAGGCCAGTTGTAGATTTTCATGGACACACTTGGCTTTAATATTATGACTATTCAAATCAACTTGGTTTGTTTCATTCTGGAGAAACTCTGTGCTGTTGCAACTGTGCCAAATTTACTTGTTATTGGTTGTTTATACACATTGTACAATCAATCTATTCTTCTTTTAAGTTTTAAAGCAGATGATGTGAGGCTTGAAAACAAGAGTAGTCTTTCTGCCTTGGAACACATCCGGCACTTCACAGACAGCCTCAACACAAGGAAAGCCGAGGGCAGCCAGTTTGTTGAGGCCGATCTGAACACATACAGCACTACCCATCTGTCTGAGGATCTGAAGCAGCCCTTATACAGGAAATCCAAGTCACAGGTGAGACTCCAGAGAGGACTGTGTTCACCTTGTGCACATGGTGAATAGGTAGAGAATATCATCTTGTGCATCCATTGTATTGAAGTGCCTGATAGAATCAGAGAGATACAGCTTGGAAACAAGCCCATCAGCCCACCAAGTCCGTGCTGACCTCAACAACCTATTCACACTAATCCTACATTAATCCCACTCTCATTACATTCAATTAACTGCCCCAGATTCTACGACTCACCTATGCATCAGGGGCAATTTGCAGAGGCCAATTAACCTACTGACCCACATATCTTTAGGATGTGGGAGAAAATCCACACGTGTTGTGCAAACTCCACACAGGCAGTACCGGACGTCAGGATTGAACCAAGGTCTCAGGTGCGATGAGATAGTCACTCCACCCAAAGTACTCAAACACCCAAAATATTAGCATTCCCATGGCAGGCTTATCAGGCCTGGATTTAACCAAATTTGGTGCCAGCCAAGTGCACAGCGTATGTTTGGAAAGGGCATGAAAAATGAAGTGAGCCAAAATTAGCCCAATGGACTATTCTCACCCATTTGTGTCTCCTTTGGAAAAGGAGAATATTCCAGCTATCCAAAATATTATGCGGAAAGCATTCTCTTCCCTTGTCAGCAGGGATCCTTGGATAGGCCCCAAAACAGGAGAGTCTTGGCTTGCTGTTATCAGATTATTCAACCACAATAAATATGCTACACCAGGCATGATGGAAGGGTAGAGAATGTTGGTCAGTTGTCTTAAAGTATGGTAGTGAAATATAACTAAAGAAAAATAAGATGGATCGCCCAACATTAAATGTAATACCAAATTCAGATACAACAAGCTGACATTCGGTCCAATCAACCTTGCTGTCTTGCACATTGAATCTTGGACTTGTAGCCAAATTGGAAGGGGTGTCTCCCAAATTGAGATGGGTGGTGTAGTCAAAGCATTCTCCCAGAATCATGTTTCAACAAAGTTCCTGTATTCCTCCATTCAAATCCTTCGAAGTGCATCGTTATAAAGTCATACCAGGGAGTATCTCTAGTGCATTGAGCGACACACACAAAATGAAATTCCAGTTTACCAAAATCACATTAAGTAGCAGAAGCAACTTGCCATATATGGAACCAAGCACCAGTGTATCCAAATTCAAAACTCAGCAGTGCTGCAACATCTACTTGTAAATGATGGTAGAGTACGAAGTAACAACATGAGATGAAGGTTTCATAAACAACTCTAGCGTTAATGATGTGGCCATTAGGCATGCAAGTGGAATGGAGGAGGCGGGACCATATATGTTAATTTTTACCCATCAATACCACGTGAACGATCCATTCTGGCCTTCACCCAAAACCTCGTCCATCACAGAAACCATTCTTCAGCCAATTTGATCCTCTCCATATCCAGTGTGCTCAGCTGTTTCTTGATATGGACGCTGATAAAGTCCTGGCTGTAGTGCTGAACGCTGGTGCTCCAGCAAGTACCGAAGCCTCCAGCCAAGCACAGCTGCATCACTGGCATATGTGGAAAATTGGCCAGAATTCCTGTCCACAAAATCCAAGATAGATTCAATCTGTTCAGTTACAAACAAGCCTTGTAACAGTTTCAGACAACAGCAAAGGGATGCAAGTAGTCAGCAGAATTGATCGCTAACCTGCCCGTCCTTTGAGCTCTGGCATCAAGTGCAATATGTGCAGCAGTGACTGAGGAGTCTGCAAGTTATTTACCTACCATCTCTCAAATTCGATTCACCATTTGCAAGGCATGTCAGAAGTGTGATTGAGACATAAGAAACCGCAGATGCTGGAACAAAGTGTTGGAGTTACTCAGAGGCTCAGGCAGCAACTGTGGAGGGAAAGGCAGGCAATGGACCCTTCTTCTGATGTAATGTTCTCCATTTAACTGGATGAGACCAATTCCAGCAACATGCAAACTGCTCTGCAAACCAGCCCACTTCTCAAGAGCAATTAGAAATGGTCTTTCCAATGGCATGCACAATATGTTAAAAAAAAAATTCAGCAAGTTCTTGGGGGAGCTTAGAGACTTAACTTTACAGCAGAATTAACATGTTCCATTCAGCAACACATGTGATGCTGTGAATCCCACATGAAAGAATTCTTCAGAAATTGGAACTGCAATTAGGTGGCGTAGTAGTAAAGTTGCTGCCTTGCAGCGCCGGAGACTCGAGTTTGATCCTGACTACGCGTGCTTGTCTGGATGGAGTTTGTACGTTCTCCCATAACCTGCATGGGTTTTCTCCGAGATCTTCGGTTTCCTCCCACGTACAGATTTCCTCCCATTTAAAAGACATACAGGTTTGTAGGTTAATTGGCCTGGTATAAATGTATAATGTAAAGTTGTCCCTAGTGTGTGTAGGGGTAGTGTTAATGTGCGGGGATCACTGATCAGTGCGGACTCGGTGGACCGAAGGGCCTGTTTTCGCGCAGTATCTTTAAACTAAACTAAACTAAACTAAACTAAATTCATGTTAATTAGATTTAGAAATAGAGTTTCTGGTACTGTTTTCTGAAATATAATCTCTGAATCTATGCAATCCTTCCCACAGATCTTTTTGCTGTTGACTAGATTTGTAACTTTTGAATCTGTGGCATGCTTTGGGGTGCTTTTACCACTTTGTGTTGCATAAGTGCAGGCTGCTGTGTGCCTTGGCCAACAAGAGGATGCTCATCACCAACGCACAAATGGAAAGGAGATGGGTGTTGAACTGAAGAGAAAAAAAACCTAACTAGATGAAAGCAAGCTTGAAGCACACGCAGCCATTATCTGTCTTGTGTCTAAGCCCTTCTCTTGCTTTCCTTCCTAGGCATACGCCATGATGCTATCTCTGTCCGACAAGGAACCTATCCACTCCTCGCCCCACAATGCGCCCAATATGTGGCACAGTCTGCCGAGACCTGCAACAGAGCCCAGCAGCCTGCAGTCCATCAGCCATGTATGACACTCCGCAATAACCGGATGGGACCAAGTCCAGCGGCATACATAGCATGGCATTCCTTTCATTTTGATTCTTTTATTTTTAACCCTTTCCTTTCGTGTCTATTTATAGAGAGAGACTCCTGAGCAGAGAGCCTTAGAAATGTGCTGGGTCACCCCGATCGGAATTTTGTGACCTTAAACTGACAGTTTAAAAAAAAAAGAATTGTATTTATTCTCCTAGTATTTTGTTTTGCACAGCAAAGGCAGCTGCGTTGTTGTGAGGTTCAATGCAACTCAAAGTAGTTCAACTAGGAACTGGGTGCCAATGCCTCAGTGACCCAGGCGGGTGTCTTCCATTGTACTCACTGGGAGAGGGTATGACCATTCATAATGTATCCGAGCACTCCACTTACTGAAAACTAAATCATTTGTATAAAAATCCATGATGTGGGGGAGCTTTGGGCGACATTGTCTCTTCCTGTACAAATTTACTCCTTGCATTACTTTTCCGTTCTTTTAAGCACAATCAACTCGACTTTTATTGTTGTGTAATAAAAACAATTCAAAAAGGTCTGATTCATAAAACAAAGACAACACTGAAGATCTCCAATCTGCTTTCCAAAAATAAATGTTTCTCCCCCCCTCCCCCCCTCCCCCACCTCCGCTGTAATTTTCCAAATTAACTTTAATTTTAGACAATCATTTTTGTAATTTTTTTTAAAGATGTGTGCGCAGCACTGTGCTATTTATTTGTTCGTTTAGCAATCTCACACTGTTCAGTCCACACACAAGCATACACACATACTGACAGGTGCTTTATATCACAGGTTGAGATCTTTGATCCTGAGTTTGAGGCAGGGAGGGTGAGGGGTGGGGATAGGGAGGGAGGAGGGGGGGGGGGGGGGCGAGGGAGGCTGTGGATATACACGAGTGCCAAATAATGTTGGGGCGAAAAAAAACAACAAAAAAAAATCAATCTTACGCGTTTTAATGAATCTGCCTAATGAATAGACTTTACTTCGTTTGTTTTGTTTAATACAATGAGCTGATTCGATTGTATAAACAGTTATGATTCCTTCATTACAGCATGATTCTCCTAATTAGACCTGTACCTGATATTTTAAGCTATTTGTCTGCTTGTGTGGTGTTTTGTTCCAGTAATCCTATTCAGTGCAGCAGTTAAGGTATAAATGTGCCAAACTTATGTTTAAAAAAAAACACAAAAAAAACCAGATTGTATTTCTTTTATTTGGCCGTTCATGGCGAGCAGATTCGTCTTTTCTTTTGTTTATATCTGATTTTGAATAGCCAGCAAATTGAGGTACTTTCTCTAAATGCTTTGTACAATGTATCTGTTATGCATTTAAATAAAAATATAATGAGAGGAACAGCTAATAAAAATAAAAGCAAACCCAAGGTGTGTCTGCGTGTATGTATTCATCCACCAAGGACTTCACAGAGTGGTCTTTAAGCACTTTAAGTCTTTAAGGGTGTAGCAGTGTTCTGCGGATGGGTGAAAATGAGAGCATGGTGGACAGAGTGTGGGCATGGCTTTAGCCCAGCTTAGCCCATCCTGCCAATTGTAGATGCTTGGACATTTCCCGAAAGAAAGGTGGGGGTGGAGGGGCGTATCTCTGACCAGCAACTATAGGGCTCAGTGGTATTAAAGGAATAGATAGGGTAAATGCACAGAGTCTTTTACCCAGAGAAGGAGAATCAAGAACCAGAGGACATAGGTTTAAAGTGAGGGGGGAAAGATTTAATAAGAACCTGAGGGGCAACGTTTTTGTTTACACAAGGCCAAAGGTTGGTAAGTATATAGAACAAGCTGCCAGGGGAGGGAGTTGAGCCAGGTACTATCACAACATTTAAAAGTCACCTGGACAGGTGCATGGATAGGATAGGTTTGGAAGGTTATGGGCCAAATGCTGGCAGGTGGGACGGGTGTTGATGGGGCATGTTAGTCAGTGTGGAGAAGTTGACTGAATGGCTTGTCCCCAAGCTGTATGACTCCGTGACTGAGGAGATTATGTCAACTGAACGTAAAAAAGATAATCCTAACAGAATAGAGATCTCTATTTTAAATTTGTGTATAAAGATAGGTGCAAAGAATAAAGACTTAATTTACTGATTTTCGAAAAGCATGGTGAATGCTTGGCTGCCATCTGCTCTTTCAAGTGTGCACCTCATGTTACTGCAGTGGAGGCAGATCTACAATATGCACATGCACACACACACACATGCATGTACAAGCACAGAGACCTGGCGACACAGCAAAATGCAGGATACGGACACACACACGCATGCAGGTACAGCAGGCAGTGAAGAAAGCCAATGGAATGTTGACCTTCATAACAAGAGGAGTTGAGTATAGGAGCAAAAAGGTCCTTCTACAGTTGTACCGGGCCCTGGTGAGACCGCACCTGGAGTACTGTGTGCAGTTTTGATCTCCAAATTTGAGGAAGGATATTGAGGGCGTGCAGCGTAGGTTCACTTGGTTAATTCCCGGAATGGCGGGACTGTCGTATGTTGAAAGGCTGGAGCAATTAGGCTTGTATACACTGGATTATAGAAGGATGAGGGGGGATCTTATTGAAACATATAAGATAATTAGGGGATTGGACACATTAGAGGCAGGTAACATGTTCCCAATGTTGGGGGAGTCCAGAACCAGGGGCCACAGTTTAAGAGTAAGGGGTAGGCCATTTAGAACAGAGATGGGGAAAAACTTTTTTAGTCAGAGAGTTGTGAATCTGTGGAATTCGCTGCCTCAGAAGGCAGTGGAGGCCAGTTCGTTGGATGCTTTCAAGAGAGAGCTGGATAGAGCTCTTAAGGATAGCGGAGTGAGGGGGTATGGGGAGAAGGCAGGAACGGGGTACTGATTGAGAGTGATCAGCCATGATCGCATTGAATGGCAGTGCTGGCTCGAAGGGCTGAATGGCCTACTCCTGCACCTATTGTCTATTGTCACACATACTCTTTCGACTTAGGCCTTTAGAGAGACAGTGTTGAAACAATTCACTTCAACCCACAGAGTCCATGTCGACCGGCGATCACCCCGTACACTAGCACTATGCTACACATTAGGGACAATTTACAATCATTACCGAAGCCAATTAACCTACAAACCTGTACATCTTTGGAGTGTGGGAGGAAACCGGAGGGGCTGGAGGAAACCCACATGGTCACAGGGAAAACGTACAAACTGCACACAGTGAGCACCAGTGGTCAGGATCAAACCCAGGTCTCTGGCACAGTAAGGCAGCAACTCTACTGCTACGACACCGTGCCAACCTCTTTTCACAGATGTCCAGTATGGAGGACTTCTGGGAGGCCCAAGAGGTATGGACGCTTTGAGCTGAGTCCACCTTTGGCCAGAGTCAGGAGCCAATGGACGAGGTGGTGAATGCTGCCTGGACCAGGAACAGGGCCTAGTATGTAGTGAGGCTCAGGATTTGACAAGCAGACTCTAGCCAGGAGCATGGTCAATGAAGGGGTGCGAAGCCAAAGGATAGGCAGTGTGCAAAGACTGAGCCCATGTGTGTCTTTGTGCGACCCTCTGTGTGTACATGTCAGGGTGCAACAACAAGCGTTCCCATTAATGTGTGAGCATCAGAACCTGGTCTCCTGTCAGCTTAGACCACCTTGCCACTGCACCAGGATCTTGCTCTCTGAAGTCGGTGCAATTGTTGGTACACCTCAGCTATAACCACGTTTAAAAAGTGATGACTCACAGGCAGTGTCCATTCACAGGTATCTCAGGACCTGGAGCGTTGGGAGTCACCCTGCCAGCATGACATCCCGCACACCAGCCTGCATCAGAGCTCAGGACCTCGGAAGCTTTGACTCAACCTCGTGGCACTGAGTGTGACAGGAAGGGCAGGTGATGAGATGGCCTGTGTGTAAATCAAGGCAGTGGGTGGACCTTCCAGAGAGGCCATGGCCTCAGAATAAAAGGATGTACCTCTAGAAAGGAGATGAGGAGGAATTTCTATAGTTTACGGCGGTAAAGCTGTGGAATTCATTGCCACAGAAGGCTGTGGATGCCAAGTCAATAGATATTTTTAAGGCGGAGATTGATAGAATCTTGATTAGTAAGGGTGTCAGGGGTGATGGGGAGAAGGCAGGAGAATGGGGTTGAGAGGGAGAGAATGGTGGTGTAGACTTGATGGGCTAAATGGCCTAATTCTGCTGCTAGAACTTGTGAACTTATGACAACAAGAGGAGCAAGGATATCGTTAAAGACTGACCATCTCCATCAAGAACAAGCTGGTTTAGCATTTCAGTGATTGTCACCTCCTGACATATTAGCAATTGCCTCGTGACCTTTTGGAACACAAAGCCAACACGCTACGATCGTCAGCCCGACCCTTAACCCTCTGTTGCAGGCCATGGATCTCTTTTACTGTGATCATTATCCTGCTCTGCATCTCAAATGGAGACAAACTGATCCTCTCAGGATACTTCAAAGCCAGAATATGAACTGATGCGATCTTCTGGCAAGGCCTGATTGGCAAAGAGGTGTTGAAGAAGGTTAACTCCAATGGTGCCCTCCTCTTGACAACATGCTTTGAGCACCGCCTCTTCATACTCCGTTTCATCAGAAAGACAAGTACAAGGCATCACGGCATTAGTTCATGTTCATAAGTCATAGGTCATTCGGCCCATCGACTCTACTCCGCCATTCAATCATGACTGATCTATCTTTCCCTCTCAACCCCTTTCTCCTGCCTTCTCCCCATAACCTTTGACATCTTTACTAATCAAGAACGTTAATCTCCGCCTTAAAAATACCCAACGATTTGGCGTCCACAGCCGTCTGTGGCAATGAATTCCACAGATTCACCACACTCTGACCAGAGGAGCTGGAGGAAACCCACACTGTCACAGGGAATGTACAAACTGCACACCCTCATCTCCTTTCTAAAGATACATCCTTTTATTCTGAGGCTGTGCACTCTTGTTCTAGTGGAACAACTAGTGGAAACTAGCCTTACAACTTGTGGAAACATCCGCGACACTTCCACTATCCAGGCATTTCACTATTCCTTAAGTTTCAATGAGGTCCCCCCTTATCCTTCTAAACTTCAGCGAGTAGTGGCCCAGTGCTGTCAAACGCTCATCATATGTTAACCCAGTGATCCCCGGGATCATTCTTGTAAATCTCCTCTTGACCCTCTCCAATGCCAGCACATCCCTCCTCAGATATGGGGCTCAAAATTGCTCACAATACTCCAATTGTGGTCTGACCTTAGAAACATAGAAAATAGGTACAGGAGGAGGCCATTCGGCCCTTCGAGCCAGCACCGCCATTCATTGTGATCATGGCTGATCGTCCCCAATCAATACCCCGTGCCTGCCTTCTCCCCATATCCCTTGATTCCACTAGCCCCTAGAGCTCTATCTAACTCTCTCTTAAATCTATCCAGTGATTTGGCTTCCACTGCCCTCTGTGGCAGAATTCCACAAATTCACAACTCTCTGGGTGAAAACGTTTTTTCTCACCTCAGTTTTAAATGGCCCCCTCTTTATTCTAAGACTGTGGCCCTTGGTTCTGGACTCGCCCAACATTGGGAACATTTTTCCTGCATCTAGCTTATCCAGTCCTTTTATAATTTTATATGTTTCTATAAGATCCCCTCTCATCCTTCTAAACTCCAGTGAATACAAGCCTCGTCCTTTCAATCTTTCCTCATATGTCAGTCCCGTCATCCCAGGGATCAATCTTGTGAACCTACGCTGCAGTGCCTCAATTTAATGATGTCCTTCCTCAAATTATGAGATCAAAACTGTACACAATACACCAGATGTGGTCTTACCAGGGCCCTATACAACTGCAGAAGAACCTCTTTACTCCTATACTGAAATCCTCTTGTTATGAAGGCCAACATTCCATTAGTTTTCTTCACTGCCTGCTGTACCTGCACGCCAACTTTCAGTGACTGGTGTACAAGGACACCCAGGTCTCGCTGCACCTCCCCCTTACCTAACCTAACTCCATTGAGATAATAATCTGCCTCCTTGTTTCTGCCGCCAAAGTGGATAACCTCACATTTATCTATATTATACTGCATCTGCCACGCATCTGCCCACTCACTCAACCTGTTCAGGTCACCCTGCAACCTCCTACCATCCTCTTCACAGTTTACACTGCCACTCAGCTTTGTGTCATCCGCAAACTTGCTAGTGTGGCTTCTAATTCCCTCTTCCAAATCATTAATATATATGGTAAACAGTTGTGGCCCCAACACCGAGCCTTGCGGCACTCCACTCGCCACTGCCTGCCATTCTGAAAAAGACCCGTTTACTCCTACTCTTTGCTTCCTGTCTGCCAACCAATTTTCTATCCATGTCAACACCCTACCCCCAATACCATATGCTCTAGTTTTGGTCACCAATCTTCCGTACGGAACCTTATCAAAGGCTTTCTGGAAGTCTAGATACACTACATTCACTGGCTCCCCTTCATCCATTTTACTTGTCACGTCTTCAAAAAATTCCAGAAAATTAATCAAGCATGATTTCCCTTTCATAAATCCATGCTGACTTGGACTTATCCTTTTACTGCTATCCAAATGCACCGTTATTACCTCTTTAATAATTGACTCCAGCATCTTTCCCACCACTGAAATCAGTGCCTTATAAAGCCTCAGCATTACATCCTAGTTTTTATATTCTAGTCTACTCAAAATAAATACTAACTTTGCATTTGCCTTCCTTAATACCGATTCAACTTGCAAATGAACCTTTTTGGAAATCCTGCACCAGCAATCCCAAGTCCGTTTGTTCCTCTGATCTCTGCATGTTTGGTTCAAGCACTGGCACGTGCTAGATGATATCATTGTATGAGCAAAGAACTGCAAAGGTGACTGCATCACTGATATCACAACAGGTACCGATGGCCACTGGATTTGCCACTGCCTAATCTCCTCCGTCAGCTCCATCAGCATGGTCCAGAATCATCAGGGTCGGCAGGATCATTGTCCAGAAAATAATCGACGTTTCAAGGACCCATCAAAGTTAGCTCTTCTGAGATATATTCTCACAAACAACTGTCAACTCCCACAGTTATATGGTCAGTGCCGGAGTCAGGCTGAGCCCCTCACACAGAACTTCCCAAGTGAATACACAAAGTGGACTTGATCTCCGAAACAAAGTCGACTTGATCTGCCTTTGTTTGTCATGAAGAACTATCTGTTATGTATGTCAGACTGAGTCTTCATTCAAATACAATGACATTAACACTAGATGTTGCACTCTATTTCTTTTCTTTTTAGTAGCTGTTGCACTCATGTATTGAGTAGGAAGGACCTGCAGATGCTGGTTTATACCGAAGACAGACATAAAGAGTTTGAGAAATTCAGCGGGTCAGGCAGCATCTCTGTAGTCTTCAGATGTATTGTATGAATTGACTGGATATATCGCAAAACAACGTTTTTTTACTGTATATTGTTATGATTGATAACAGACCAATAGTTATACCAATACCAATGTATTGTTTTAAAATAACTTAATTTTTGTAGTGAAACCTAATTGAGCAATCCTAACTTTGATAAATGTCACTGATCCACTGTAACTCATCAACATCTTAAGGTGTTTAAGATGGAGATTGCAACACTGGTAATTTAAAGGAGGGGCTTGTGATAAAATCACCAACCACAATGCTATAAAATGAACGGCTCACACAACGAAGATCTGATTACAACTTTTTTTCCAGATGGGCTCTTTATTAATTTATTCATTGTATCTACTGTGGAGGCCGAACAACGAGAATTGGCCAATTTTCCCCATTGATACAGACACAGGCAGGGGAATTGTACAAATACAGGGAAGACGTGCTGAAGAATGACTACAAAACATCGTACCGATCAGATTAACTGGAAATCGCAGTAAAACAGTGAATCCAAGATCGAGGAGCTGTGTTGATAGGCAGAACTGGAATGTAGGAAAATAACTGCAGATGCTGGTAAAAATCGAAGGTATCACAAAATGCTGGAGTAACTCAGCGGGTCAGGCAGCATCTCAGGAGAGAAGGAATGGGTGACGTTTCGGGTCAAGACCCTGGGTCATTCCTTCTCTCCTGAGATGCTGCCTGACCCGCTGAGTTACGCCAGCATTTTGTGATACCTTCGGCAGAACTGGAATATTATTTTAAAACTCTGATTTATTCATGATGATGAGGTGACTGTGTTCAGGAACAGAGTGCATGTGTTATGAAGATTCCCTCTGGCAGTGTGTCTCCTAAGTAATTAAAGGTATACTTTCCAATTGTTATGGCCAGTGGCAAAGGAGGGGAGCAAGGGGGATTGGAAAAGCTGGCCCTGCTTAAGAGAGGTAGGTCTGCAGTTTGGTGCCAAACACAATTTTCCAGCCGGCCTCTTGCACCAAGCTCATTGGGCTCTCACCAAAATGGACCCCGAGCTTCTGTTAGAGATTACAACAAACTTAAATAAAACCAGGCTTCGCCAGCTTCCAGAATAGGACTGTAATCAGTGGGGAGATTAAAAGATTTTAAACGCTTAACGTTTTACACGAGCTTTCTGCTCGGATCTTTTGTTGGTTTTTTTCATTGAAAAATTATCAAAAATGTTTTTCTATGTCTCTCTCTCTTAATACAAAGAGTCAAATTAGAAGCAGGAATGGAAGCGGACTCGGATGTAGCATGATCATGGTGGATTTGACTGTAAGCTCGTCAAACACTCCCGTTTACCCATGGCAAACCTTCAGCCCATTATGACCAAATACTCATCTACCTCAGCTTAAACATCTTTGGAGACGCTGCCTCCATTACTGACTGATTGAAAGATGTAGCATGGAGATAGGCCCTTCAGCCCACTGAGTCCACACCGACCGTCGATCAACCGTTCACACTCGTTCTATGTTAACCCGCTTTCTTGTACAGTCCTTGCACATTAAGGCCAATTTACAGAGACCAATTAACCAATCACAATGGGATTTGGGAAGAAAAATGCACCTGGAGAAAACCCACATGGTCACAGGGAGAATGTGCAAACTCGACACAGACAGCACCCGGGGTCAGGATTGAGCCAGGCTCTGTAGTGCCGAGTCACAGCTCTCCCAGCTGTGCCACCGTGCCACCTTCTAGTGAGTATCCTGTTACACAATTATACTCTTTGAGGAAAAGTGTTCCACCACAATTCTCTAATGGAAAACAGTTTGTCTCATTTTTGCTTTAAATGGGACATCACTTACTTTTTAAACAGTGACCCCTGGTGCTAGATTCACCCACAAGAGGAAACATTCTCTCCACATACACCCTACCAAAATTCCTCAGGTTCCAATCAAGTTAAGCCTGAAGAAGGGTCTCGACCCGAAACATCACCCATTCCTTCTCTACGGAGATGCTACCTGTCCCGCTGAGTTACTCCAGCTTTTTGTGTCTATCTTCAAGTTATTTCTTAGTCTTTATAAGTTCAGCAGATACAAGCCTGGCTTCTGCTTGTCAGATAAGATGTAGTTTGGTGGCACTGCTGGTAGAGTTGCTACCTCCATCAAAGACCGGGGTGGAATCCTGACCTTGTGTACTGTCAATGTGGAGTTTACAATAGACAATAGACAATAGATGCAGGAGTACGCCATTCGGCCCTTCGAGCCAGCACTGCCATTCAATGTGATCATGGCTGATCATTCTCAATCAGTACCCCGTTCCTGCCTTCTCCCCATACCCCCACACATCTTCCCTGTGACCACGTAGCTTTCCTCCCAGTGCTCCAGTTTCCCACATCCCAAAGACGTGCAGTTATGCAGGTCTGTAAAAATTGGCCCCAATGTGTAGGGAGTGGGTAGAAAGTGGAATAACAGAACTAATATGAACAGGTGATCGATAATCAATGTGGACTTGCTGGGTGAACGGCCCTGTTTCCATGCTGCATCTCTAAACTCAACTAAACTCAACTACACTAAACCCATGCAAAATACACACACGAGTTAGTAAACATTCCCAGACCTGCTTCGAATGCCTTAACGTCCTTCCTTAATGGCACTTTAATGTTTACATAACGTTTATATGATCCTTTAGATAGTTTCATATTGTTTCCTAACTCACCACGAAAGTTTGCTTGAAGAGTTTCCAAAGCAACATTATGACCGGAAGAGCTGAAAAAGAAAAAGTTAAAAATACATTTCCACAATGCAAACTTTCAAAATAGTATAACAATGTAGCACTAAAGTTAAGAAGGACATATGTTTAAGGTGAGAGGGGCAAGATTTAATATGAGCTTGAGGGGCAACTTTTTCACTCAGAGGGTGGTGGGTATATGGAACGAGTTGCCAGATGAGGTAGTTTAGACAGGTACGAGAACAGCATTTAAAAGACACTTGGATAGGTACATGGTTTGGAAAGGTTGGGAGAGATATGGACAAAATGCACGCAGGTGGGACTAGCTCAGATGGGGGCGAATAACCTTTTTTCAATCTATCTTTGGTTTAAACCAGCATCTGGAGTTCCTTCCCACACAGGCCTGTTTCTGTGCCCAATGACTCTGATTGGTAGGTTAATTTTAAATGATCTTATTTGATTTAAGCATTAATCAGAAAAAAATAAAGGGTGTTCACACAACACTATTGTGCAGAGTGGTATCACAACCCTTGAAGAAACTCATGACGAACTGATATGGGAAGGGAAGGAAAAGTTTGTTCCAAAATTGAACTTCCTGGACAAAAATAAATGGTTAAGACTGAATGATATATTGAGGAGGGACACACAAGAGGCAAAATAGAAAGGAAAAATGTCAGATGAAATCAATGGACAGACGGTGTCCAAAACAAGACAGAGAAATCGAGACACAAGGAAATGCAGATGTTGGAATCTTAAGCAAACCAAAAAATCCTGGAGGAACTTTGCAGATCAGGTAGCAGCTGTGGAGGAAATGGACAGATGACATTTCGGGATGGGACCCAGAGAGAGAAATTGTTGTTACTTTATTGAAGAGAGCTTTAATCAATATCTCACAGTTGAAGATACACGGCTGAATGCCAAAGGCAAATAGGCACCAAAGACTGCCCACGCAGGCCATCATGGCCATACCATTTCTGCTGTCTTCGGTCTCCTACCTGATCATAATAGACAGTAATCTGCTTAAGGATAACAATGCAGCCAGGTGCAAAGAAATACTGCAGTCAACCTCAGACAATGGGAACAATGCTCTCAGTGGCAATCAAAGTGGCCACCATCCAAATGTTTTGTGTTTCTGTCTCCTTTTAGGCCAATTTAGGAATCATTGCATTGTTTTCCAATACCTTGGTCACAATAGTGAAAGATAGGTAGTTGCACTGAACTTGACATGGCCACTATTTGAATTTATTTTTCCATTGTATATGAATAACAATGATCTGAATTCCCAATGGCACCACATTAAGGTAGAATCATTGACAGCATCCATCTTGGGGGTTGGAATCAATGAGTTACTGCAAATCTTGCAGGTATGTAGCGCTACAATGATTTTATGTGTTCCTTACAAAACATGGGATAAAATCATTGATAATTTATGTCAGTAAAATGAGCCAAAAGTAAATGTGGAACAGGTTAGTAAAAAATGCTTTGTGCCAGGTGTATTTGGACAATGGGCCTGGCAAACTGCACAGTTGGGTGATTTCTAGTGGCATTCTTAAGCACTTTTGCAGCTGTTCCAATGTAACTATAAGTAACATATCAACTGTTTAACTAAGGGGCATACTGCAGTATTATCTTCATATGGAGGTGGAATACTGGTAGAAATTCAATAATGTTTTAAACTAATGAGTGGTTGGACAGATAAAACATGTGCCGTAGATACAATGCATTGGGGCTTTTTTGAAGGTTTTTGGTAAGATATCTCGTGGGGATTGTAAGGAAAAAACAGACAAATAACAACAAATATGGCAACATGGACACATAAGAAACAGGAGGTGGAGTAACACAATTGGCCCCTCAAGCCTGCTCCCCCATTGAGGATCATCATTGAAATGTAGGATTGTTTTACAGTCAGGTCAACTCTTCCATCCTGCAAAGCAGACATCTTTCCATATTAACCACAGAGCTCTGAAATTTGGGACTGAACATCACATTCCTGCACTTGTAGGAAAATAACTGCAGATGCTTGTACAAATCGAAGGTATCACAAAATGCTGGAGTAACTCAGCAGGTCAGGCAGCGTCTCAGGAGAGAAGGAATGGGTGACGTTTCGGGTCGAGACCCTTGTTCAGACTGAAGTCAGTCTGAAGAAGGGTCTCAACCCGAAACGTCACCCATTCCTTCTCTCCTGAGATGCTGCCTGACCTGCTGAGTTACTCCAGCATTTTGTGATACATTCCTGCACTTCCTCCATACTTCTTCACACCAAGGTACAAAAGTGTGAAACCCACACCTATATAATAACCAGCAGGTCTACAGTAGAGCCAAGCTCAGAGAAGACCATTAATAAACATGGCTGTGTCATTACCCAAGAACTTTGCTTGATCTTTCTTACTGCAATGTTGCACCTCACTTCAACACATTTTCTGAGGGAGTGTAACTAATCTTCAGAACTGATGGGTAACTGTTCAACCTATGGTGACTACACTGCAGAACCAAGATCACACGTACCTTTAGACTTTAGACTTTAGAGATACAGCATGGAAACAGGCCGATTTATTCACAAAATGCTGGAGTAACTCAGCAGGTCAGGCAGCATCTCGGGAGAGAAGGAATGGGTGACGTTTCGGGTCGAGACCCTTCTTCAGATAACAGGCCCTTCGGCCCACCAAGATCCCGCCAACCAGCGATCACCCCATACACTAGCACTATCCTGCACACCAGGAACAATTTACAATTTTTACCAAGGCCAAATAACCTACAGATCTGTACGTCTTTGGTGTGTGGGAGGAAACTGGAGCTCCCGGAGGGAACCCACATGGTCACAGGGAAAACATACAGACTCTGTACCGACAGCACCCATAGTCAGGATCGAACCTGGATCTCTGACGCTAAGGCAGCAACTCTACCACTATGCTACCATGCCAGCCATCTGAATCTTGGAGCTCGAGCTGCTTGCTAGGAGCCGATGCTTTGAAACATTCTTAATTCACTCACGGAAGAACATGAGAAGATGGTCTTATAGTCAACTTCTACAAGACCAAAGCCTTCCAACCATTGCCATAAGGTCTTAAATAATAGGAGCAGAATGAGGCCATTCAGCCCATCAGGTCTACTTCGCCATTCAATCATGGCTGATCTATCTCTCCCTCCTAATCCCATTCTCCTGCCTTCTCCCCATAACACCTGACACCCGTACTAATCAAGAATTTGCCTTAAAAATATCCATTGACTTGGCCTCCACAGCCTTGTGTGGCAAAGAATTCCGCAGATTCATCACTTTTTTTTTTGTTTACATCAATTGGTTTCCATTGAAGATAGACACAAAATGCTGGAGCAACTCAGAATGTACCAGACTGCCCTCCAACAATAAACATTCATGACAGTTTCAAGATTCTTCCTGCATCATCACATTGAAGGCAGATATGAATGACACACCAGAAAAGCTGTTGGTTGATTGAGGAAAAGGGCAGGGAATATCAAGGCCTCAGGCACAAAACCCATGGCACAAAACCCATGCATGCTGTATGATTCTGAGACCAGGACCATCCACACCAGGAATTTCAGGACAATGGAAAACCATCACCAATGTTTTCTATGCAAAATACTTCATAATCACTGGAATGAAGAGGAAACCATGGACAGAGTCCTTTCCACTCCAAGCATTTAGTTGCTAGTTACACTCAGTCAATGGCGTGGGGCTGGCTACATATTTTGCATGCCCTAGAGCAGGCTTTTGGAACAGACCCACTTTTCCAAGGTTTGTGGTGTGAGGAGGTTACCAATGTGGAGACAAATCTTCAAGGATGTATTCAAAGCTCTTTTGAAGAAGTGTAACATCGTCTCTGACTCCTGGAACCCTCTGATCCATAGCCATTTAAAGTGGAGAGGAAGTATTTGGGGTGGTATTGGAAACCTCACGACCAAGCATCAGAAGCACACGGATGTCCCATGTAGATACGAAAGGAGCACATCCCTTCCCAACCTCGCAATTTACAGCTTCCCACACTGACCTCATCAGCAAGGAAACCACAGTGAAAGCTCAAGATCCTCAATCCAATGTGACTGCGGAAGAAAAGAATTACATCAACGTGCCACATATTTAATGCACAATTGGACACACCTTGCAATATTTTGAATACAAATTCATCTCATTGCTCTTCATTGAATTTTGACATTAAAGTGGCTCCGAAGCACTCAGTTTTCCAGTTGTAGACTTGCCACCATGTTAAAATATTTTCTTTCGATCTGCTTTGGGATGTCTTGTGGAGCATCCCAGGTTTTGATTAACTTTATTATTAAAGGCTTCAAACTGATTGGATAATTTAAGTAAATAGTCAATAATGACTCCAAAGTATTTTTTCTCATTTTACCTTCGCAAACAAACGCCCGCCAACTGAGGACACATGTTTTACATTTGCTGCATCAGTCAGCTTTATAGAAATGTTTTCATTTAATTTCCCATCTGCCAGTACTTAATCCAGTTTCATTATTTATCTTGATGCCTTAAACGTTATCAATCTTCCCTCTGCATTACCTGATCACACAGCTTAGTGTTATCACCATAGTTGATATTGTTTCCAATACCCTTTCCACATTATTTATGAATAAAATAAATAGGAGAGGGTCGAGAACACACTCCTGGGAAACACCACTAATCACTGCCCTCCAGTCAGATCCACATCTATTTATCACAGCATTCTGTTTTCTATTACCAGACCAATTTTCAATCCAGCTAGCTAATTTTTCCATTAATTCCATACACATATATCTTAACCAACAGCCTCAAACTTTGAGCCTTTATCACATACCAATTTTGTCTGCTGATTATCCCTTGGTTATCTCTTTAAAATAATTCCACTGGGCATTGTGTATACATCCACAACTGCTCTTTCTGCAGCTGCATATTTTTTTGGCAAAAAATATAGAGCAACTTTCTAATTACTCTTGAGAGGTTATGCCACTGTGGTCATGGACTGATTGATCTATAATTCATGATCCTATTGCACTTCTTTTTAAAGAATTTAGATTACATAACCTGTTCACCAGCTATCCATTTTCTTATTTATTTCATTTGTCAGCATCTGATGTCTCAAAGACTTCAAGTCTGCACATCTGTTGAAACATTGTCCCTAAACACTTAATTTTTTTCTTCTCATTGATCATTTTAAGTAATAGATTTTGCTCACACTGTCTTTTTTTGTTGATCTTCATGTGCTTTAAGATTTAAGTGGTAGTGGAGCTTGAAGTGGTGCAAGTCAACTGGACTATTTTTGGTGTTAATATTCATACTGACTAAATGTTTATGTAAAATGCAAACGGTGATATCTTGAGCTCAGACACAGAATAACAAGTTAACTCACTGCTGACCGGAACATGACTGCCCAGCTGTACTGTGGTTTATTCAATCATTTACAATCCTCCAACCGAAGGTGGCGCTATTACAACTCCTTCCACCCTAATTAAAAAATATTTCCTTCTGGACATTTTGTTTTTGAATATAACCAACGGTATGAAATTATTATAATTTTGTCTGATAGTTTATTTTTTTATAACCTGAATAAAATGAGGGCATCATGCATATACAATGATATGTGCATTTCAGGAAATAACTTCACAAATTTAACCTAACCACTGGGTTTCTCCTTCTTTCTGGATATTTTCCCTGACCAAAAGTTTCTGACTGTTTAGAACCACTTGGACTCATTGTTAATCCAGTCAAGCATTCCTTTTGACCTACATTCATAGATTCCAGTCCATCAGTCAATTTTGTTTGACTGTCAACCCCACTTGAACCTCCATTTTCAGGCTGATTCAAACTCTCACTAACTTGTGTACCTTCTTGTACCATTTCTGGTTCATCTGGTACCTGTACTTGAGTGGTAACTCAATTATCTGACTCGTCTAATTGGTCTGATTTCAACCCTGTCTGTGCTTGCATAGGCTTGACATGGTCAATGAGTACTTTTCTCACCTTTCCACTTCCAAACATCTTGACCAAGTATGTCCGTGGTCCGCACTTTCTCACTACTCTTCCAGGTAACCACTTCACCCACTTGTGATGATGGTTTTTCATCTTTACCTTCTGATTCAACTCAACACTCCTTTCCTTTACTCTACTTCCATCGTGATATGCTTTTTGTTTCTCCTGTTTCTCTTCTACTGTTTGAGCCAAGTTTGGTTTCAACAGTGAAAACCTTGTTCTGGGTTTTCTTTTCAAGAACAGTTCAGCTGGTGTTTGACCAGTAGTGGTATGAGGTGTGTTTCGATATGTAATCAGAAAGTTAGCCAGTTTGTGAAACAAAGACAACTGTCTTTTCTTTGGATTTGGATCCAACAGTTGTTTGACTAATGTACGCTTCACAATTTGCACTGTGCGTTCTGCTGCTCCATTTGCAGCAGGATGGTATGGAGCTACTCTAGTGTGTTTTATAGCATTCCCTTTCATAAATTGTGCAAACTCTTGTGAACAGAATTGTGGTCCGTTATCAGACACAATTTCCTCTGGAAATCCATAAGACGCAAAAAACCCTCGCAAAATGTCTATCGTTTTGCTGGATGTCGTTTTTTTCATCGAAAACACCTCAACCCACTTGGAGTGACTATCAATCACAATGAACAATTGTTGCCCATCTAACTCTGCAAAGTCAATGTGTAATCTTTGCCACATTGACCTGTTTCAAAAGTCAGGTCATACACCGTCATCAGCTTACTTCGGATCCGCTCACTTCTCAGTCCACACACAAAACGGTTTCTTAACGCCCGGTCTCGGAAATTTCCAAAATTACAATGAATTGATAACCACTTGAGCGTCACGATAAAATTACTAATATACTCCTCTGGAAGTTGGCATCTCGTTCCAAAACGAGATTTGGAATGAGACCAAGCCCTATTTCTTAGGGTCATAATGTTCTGTTAACTCCTTCAGAATATCCTTCAAAGGCGTGTCCTTTGGTTTGGCTGGAGCTAATAAATTCTTTACTGTATCATAAACATCGGGACCCATTTCAGTGAGAAAAATTGCTCTTTTCCTAGTTTGAGTTGCTTCATTCAATCGTCTTGATTCTGCATCAGAAGCTTCTACTTCAGTGATGTTATTTGCAGCAAAAACATCTCCAAACGTTTGATGTACGCACTGAACGTTTCCCGGCTTTGCTGGAACTCAACCAATCTTCCGATATATCCACTGGGCACCATCTCACAGAGTTCAACAGTCTCACAGAGTTCAACTTTGTGACCCGATTTCCAGCTTTCCTTGACACCAAAAGTTATACAACCTTCTCCGTGCCTCTGTAGAATACCTTATCTACACAAACAAGTAAAGCTGGGGAATCGACGATCCCATCCTCTTCGCTAATTTGTGATATCTTGAGCTCAGGCACAGAATAACAAGTTAACTCACTGCTGACCGGAACATGACTGCCCAGCTGTACTGTGGTTAATTCAATCATTTACAATCCTCCAGCCCAAAGGTGGCGCTATTACACAAACATGATTTAGAATTGTAACATGTGTTACAATTAGGTTTTCCAACATTGGTTTAGCTTGCTGGTGGATAGTTTCTGATTTTCATTGGTGGGTCAAAACCACAAAGAAACAAATTTATAACGGAGATGCTATCAATTTATATAGTAGTCTATTTTCATTTATTGAAAATAAAACTAACACCCCCTCAATTACCAGTGTTAGTTAACTGGCGCTTAGTAAATCTAATAAAATGAATAGAAAGGGCATCTCCAAGGTGAATGAAATCTTGCTGTGCTAATTTGAGGAACATGTCTACTCCACACCTTACCTTGGAAAGGGGTTCACAGACCACGATAAATTATTCTACATCTGTTGGAAAGGCAGGATCTAAAGAGATCAGCAAGATCAGAACTGATCTGAACAGAATGAAGGGTCCTCGGTGACTCCATCTGCTTGTGTCTATAGCTGTTAAATTGATAACAGCTGCAAATGTCTTTGCCATGGCACCAGGAGCAATTCAATTGGCATGAGTCAGAAGGCAAGGCCCACCGATAGTCAAAGTAAGATTGATGTTGTTTTCTGGAGACAAGCAGGTTCATTCATTTTCCTAGAAATCCTGAGAGAGCAACAGCTAACTAGTAAAGCCTTATGCAATTGCATGATTTATCAGACTGCTGGATTGGTAGCTTGCACCATATGGAGATATGGTCTATGTTAATCAGTTGAAAAACAAATATCTATCGTAACAACTTTTACTCTCTGAATGTTGCTGTGAAACAGAATTGTTAAAAAATACATGAAGATAATTGTACCTTTAACCGATCAAGTCTGCCTCACCATTCACTGGGATCATTTCTGATCTCTGACCTGAACACCCATCTTCTCCCTTATTGTTTTGATTTCATTAGACAATAAAAGCCGATCAACCTCAATTGATCAATTCTTATTTGTGGGAAAAAAAATCAAAACGTTTGCCTGCTTTTATGCTCAAGTGTTCACAATTTCATTTTTCAAGGACCTGACTATAATTTTGTAAGCCTTGTCCTCCTAGTTGCTGACCCACAGCTGGTAGAAATACTTCTTCATTATAAGAAGATATCTGCAGATGCTGGTACAAATCAAAGGTATTTATTCACAAGATGCTGGAGTAACTCAGCAGGTCAGGCAGCATCTCGGGAGAGAAGGAATGGGTGACGTTTCGGGTCGAGACCCTTCTTCAGTCTGAAGAAGGGTCTCGACCCAAAATGTCACCCATTCCTTCTATCCCGAGATGCTGCCTGACCTGCTGAGTTACTCCAGCATTTTGTGAATAAATACCCTCTACTTCTTCATTATCTTCCATAGCAGTTTCTTCCAATATTGTAATACAGCCATGTAATCTGTGAAATCTGAACATAGGCTCCTCAGACTAGTGACTGGTGGGATATCTCCTTTGACTAGCGGAGTGCCTCTGGGAACAGTGCTTGGCCCATTGCTGTTTGTGGTTCATATCTTCGATTTGGATGAGAATGCAGAAAGCATGATTAGTAAGTTTCCAGATGACACTAAAGCGGGTGGTATTGTAGTGAGCTAGAGAAAATGGTTATCATAAATTTCAGTACAATCATGATCAGCTGGGCAAGTGGGTGGAAGAATGGTTGATGGAGTTTAATGCAGGTAAGTGCAAGGTGTTGCATTTTGGGAAGTCAAACCAGGGCAGGACCTTCATAGTGAATGGCAGGGCCCTGGGGAGTGTTGTGGAGCAGAGGGGTCTAGGAGTCCATTTCCATAGTTCACTGAACATGGCAGCACAGCAGTAGATAAGATGGTCAAGAAGGCTTTCGGTACATTAGCCTTCATCAAAGATAGACACAAAAGGCTGGAGTAACTCAGCGGGTCAGACGGCATCTCTAGAGAAAAGGAATAGGTGAAGTTTCGGGTCGAGACCCTTCATCAGGTTACATTTGCCTTTGTGGCTTCACCTTCAGACTGAGCTTCCTCAGAACTCCTGTCTGAAGAAGGGTCTCGACCCGAAACGTCACCCATTCTTTCTCTCCGGAGATGCTGCCTGTTCCGCTGAGTTACTCCAGCATGTTGTGTTCAGTGTAAACCAGCATCTGCAGTTCCTTCCTACACATTAAAATACATACTGTGTATGTATACATTTTGTATATAATTGTACTCCACTCCCTGCCCTCTCTGACAACATCATTTCACAAAATACTTCAAATAGGCTTAAGACCATTAGATCTACACTTGAGAGAGTACTGGATCTTTTGAACAGAACTCACAGGCATGATGACCAGATGATCCACAACCAGCAGCTGAATCTGGCACTGGAAAATGACTAAAATCAACTTCATTTCCAAAATACTATCGCCTTTGAAAACAATAGCATGTTCTTATGCTGACAAGATTGCACCCCTTCTTTGAACTCCTGGAAAAACCATTTAAAGCAGAATTGTGGACGCAGCATAGACCATCACACAAACAAACCAACCAACCTCTCTTCCATTGACACAATCTACACTTCCCGCTGCCACAGCAATGCCTCTAGCGTAATCAAGGATGAGTCACTCCCTCTTCTCCCCTCTCCCATCAGGCAAGAAGTACAGGTGTGAAAGCGCATTTCTCCAGATTTAGGGAATTTGCACCCAGCCATTATCAGGCAACTGAACCATCCTATCAACAACTAGAGAGCAGTCCTAAGATACCATTTACTTCATTGGAGACCATCAAACTATCTTTAATCAGGCTAGACTGGACTTTATCTTGCACTAAACATTGTTCGCATTATTCCCTTTATCCTGTACCTGTACATTGTGGATGGCTCGATTGTAATCATGTATAGTCTTTCCACTGGCTGGTTAGAATGCCACAAAAGCTTTTCACTGTACCTCAGTCCACGTGACAATAAACTAAACTAAACTAAAACATGCATCATCTACATTTCTCCCTTTTCTTTACTATCCTCATTATTACACCTTTCCTTTAAATATTTAATGCACCATTAAAATATCCAGAGCTGAAAAAACCCCATATATTTAGTTTAGTTTAGTTTAGTTTAGAGATACAGCGTGGAAACAGGGCCTTCAGCCTACTGAGTCCACAGCGACCAGCAATCCCCGCACACTAATACTATCCTACACACGTTGGGGACAATTTACAATTTTACCAAGCCAATTAGCCTGCAAACCTGTACATCTTTGGAGTGTGGGAGGTCACGGGGAGAATATACAAGCTCCGTACAGACAGCACCTGTAGTCAGGGTTGAACCCGAGCCTCTGGCGCTGTCAGGCAGCAACTCTACCGCTGCGCCACCGGGCCGCCCTCCATGCAAGGACATGGCATCAATCAGGTTCACACAGGCATTTCTTTGTCACGTTGGAAGGCCAGTAAGGAAAGGTAGCACAGGGACCCGCTTATTAGAGGAATAGGTTTGTGCTACAGAGAATGCGATGGAGCAGATTAAACAGTGGGGCTGACAGGTGCACAGCCAAACATTTGTTGCATTGGCAGGTCTGCAATATCATAGAGAATGGAGGACGACAGACCTTCACACAGGAAATGGAACCCATCCATTCGGGAATGGGACTGTGGCCATACTGACGGCAACTGAGTGGAAGTCATGCTGAACAAAACACCCTTGTCACCATTTTGCCACCATTTATTCAGTGAGGAGCAAATCAGGGGTACATCAAAAACACTGTGACAATGCAGTGGGCTGTAAGGAGTGGTGATATTCATTATAATAGTGACAGTGCATCCACTTCTGGTGGGAATCAGGCATTATTCAAAAGCTGTTAACATTTTGAATGATCTGCCTGATAAACTAATGAAAAGAATAGAAAATGCAAAATCATTAGATACCAAATTGTATGAACTGGATCTTTGATGGCAAAACTGTTGCGCCCAATGACTCAGGTTGTAGGAAGGAACTGCAGATGCTGGTTTAAACTGAAGATAGACACAAAATGCTGGAGTAATTCAGCGGGACAGACAGAATCTCTGGAGAGAAGGAATGGGTGACGTTTCGGTTTGAGACCCTTCTTCAGAGCATTTTGTGTCTGTCTTTGCGCCCATGGCTTATTCCTTTCTCTGACTATTATAATTTTCGCTAATTTGAACAACTAAATTCGTTTTTTAAAAAAATTGTTTCATTTGTATTTATTTCAAACATTTAAGCAGCTTGAATCAGCTTGACGATGCAAGTTTGACACAAAATGCTGGAGTAACTCAGTGGGTCAGGCAGCATCTCTGGAGAGAAAGAGTACGCGACGTATCGGGTCGGAACCCTTCTTCAAACTGAAAGTAGAGGTGGGGGGAGGAGAGGAAATACACTGGAGACGGGAAAAGACCAGAACAATCAGAGGTGGCAACAGATGACCTTAGGAAGGGTGGAGCCCATAATGGCCCATTGCAGGGTGTGATAACAAGAGGGATACAAGGATACGAATAGTGGAACTATTTAATGGAGTAAGGGGGAGAGGGAATGCAGAAGTTACTCGGAATTAGAGAAATCAATGTTCTTACCACTGGGTTGTAAGCTGCCCAAGCAGAATATGCAGTGCTCTTCCTCCAATTTGCGTGTGTCTTCCCTCTGACAGTGGAAAAGGCCCAGGACAGATAGGTCAGTTTGGGAATGGGAAGGGGAGTTAAAATGTTTGGCAACCGGGAGATCGCATGTTTGCCTGGATGGCAACGATTGGAAGGAGGGTTGCACTGCTGAATGGTGCAGCATTCTCCAACACTATAAGAATTCTTATTCTTTTGCCATTTGCATTTGGACTATTACAAGATACAATCCTTCCCCCCCCCCCCACCCCCCCACGACCACCCCCAAAAGGAAAAGCACAGAACACCACAGAGATTTCTGTAATTTGTGGCCTGAACAATAAAGATGTGGGTAATTGGAAGACATCGATGTTTGTGTGAAGTCTTTTGTATCTATTTCATGCTTGGAGCAAAAGGTTCGTTTTATGGGAGTGAATAGGAAATGGTTTCCTTTCTTGAAAGTCGAGGCTTAATTAGAACCTATATATTCCCAGTCGGTTGCAACAATTATGAATTAAAGTGCTTGGATTTTTGACCTAAAGCTTTTGGCAAAATCCGTGCCGGTGTGCTCTTGCGTTAATTGGTGTGTGGTCCTCCAGATTGTCTGTTCTATGTGTTTGAGATTAAACAGAATATCCAGTTGTGACATGGCCTGTTGTTCATCAGAGACATTTATTTGCTGTCACAATCAAGCTTCTGTCCTGCAATTATGAGAAGCCCAGGTTTAACAGGATAACACAGTTTATCTCATTCCAAAATACCCCAGCCACAAATTAACTGTCTGGTGTTGGAGAGCAACCTGGGAGATATCATGTTACTTAGTGTGTTCTTTAACAGCTGCCTTCTGCTTCCAGCCCGTTTGTGATCTAATCCAGCACGTTCAGGCACTCTGCAACCTTCACGAGTAAATGGGGAGATTTCAGCACGATCTGGTCACTGTCATTGCAGGGTGACGTGAAGCATCATTAGTCATTGACTCCGTTGCCATAAGAGCCTGTACAATTCTACGATGGGGCGAACATTATTTATTTTTTCCTCAACCTGCCATAAAAGTAAGTGAAAGTGATTGCGCCAGACACGTACTTTATCAAATCAAAAATAAATCAGAATGTCAATATTGGCAAACTGAGGCTTTAATTGGCTACACAATGTTGGACGAATCAATTTTGTTATTTTAAACAAGAATGTGTAATGTGGTTCAGGAAGAATAAAGCCAAGAAATATGTAACATGCACTATTAGTTCCAACCTCAGTGAATCATTTTTGTTCTAGAGCTAAGTGCACAATACAAGCACCTGAACTTATATTTTCTACACCATGTTAATCCTTGGGAGGGGTCTAGTGGGTTAAGCTAATTATAGAGTCATGGAGTCAGAACATCATACACTGATCAGCCAAAACATTATGACCACTGACGGCGAAGTGAATAACATTGATTAACTTGTTACAATGGCACCTGTCAAGGGGTGGGATATATTAGGCAGCAAGTGAACGGTCAGTTCTTGAAGTTGATGTGTTGGATGCAGGAGAAATGGGCAGGAGTAAAGACCTGAGCGACTTTGACAAGGGCCAAATTGTTATGGCCAGACGACTGGGTCAGAGCATCTCTGAAAAGGCAAGGCTTGTGGGGTGCTCCCGGTCAGCAGTGGTGAGTACCTACCGACAGTGGTCCGAGGAGGGACAAACCACAAACCGGCGACAGACAGGGTGTTGGGCGCCCAAGGCTCATCAATGCGCGAGGGCAACGAAGGCTATCCCGTCTGGTCCGAACCGACAGAAGGTCTACCGTGGCACAAGTCACAGAAAATTTTAACGATGGTCACGGGAGGAATGTGTCACAATACACAGTGCATCGCACCCTGCTATGTATGGGGACCAACAACATATGAGGCAGGTGGTCATAATGTTTTGGCTCATAAGGTCATAATGTTTTGGCTGATACAGTGTGGAAACAGGCCATTCGGCCCGAATTGCACACATTGACCAACATGTCCCATAGTCATAGAGTGATACAGCATGGAAACAGGCCCATTGGCCAACTTACCCACACCGACCAACATGTCCCATCTACACTGGTCCCACCTGCCTGCGTTTGGCCCATATCCCTCAAAACCTGACCTATCCATGTAGTTGTCTAACTGTTTCTTAAACATTGTTATATCACCTGTCTCATCTACCTCCTCCAGCTGCTCATTCCATATACCCACCACCCTTTGTGTGAAAAAGTTGCCCATAGTGTTCTTTTTAAATCTCCCCCCCCCCCCCCCCCCCCCCACCCTAAATCTATATCCTCTGGTTCTCGATTTTCCTACTCTGGGCAAGAGACTCTGTGCATCTACTCAATCTACTTATCTAATGATTTTGTATACCTCTGTAAGATCACCTGACATCTTCCTGTGCTCCAAGGAATGGAGTCCTCCCCTGCTCTTCAGCAGACAACATCTTGGTTGTAAGGACTGTGCCTATGGACATGGACACTCAGTGGGCTTGAAGAAAATAAATACCCCCACCTCAAGAATGAAACCCTCGCTTCTCCATTTCTTATGTGTTACAAAATAACAATAGACAATAGACAATAGGTGCAGGAGTAGGCCATTCGGCCCTTTGAGTCAGCACCACCATTCAATGTGATCATGGCTGATCATTCTCAATCAGTACCCCATTCCTGCCTTCTCCCCATACCACCTGACTCTGCTATCCTTAAGAGCTCTATCTAGCTCTCTCCTGAATGCATTCAGAGAATTGGCCTCCTGAGGCAGTGAATTCCACAGATTTACAACTCTCTGACTGAAAAAGTTTTTTTTCAAAAGTAGGTCGGACTAAGAGAAATTCTTCTTCTAAGAAGTAACAGGAAGAAAGAAGGAAAGAAGGAAAGTCTATCAAACTTTTAAATCTACCTCTCACTTGCCAAACCCTCTCCCTCACCTTTCTCTACAAGCTATCTCCCGTCAGCACTATCAGTCTGAAGAAGGGGCACAACCTGGACAGTTAACTATTCATTTCCCTCCACAGAGGCTGCCTAATGTGTTGAATCTCTCCAGCAATTTGCTTTTTGCTCACGATTCCAGCATCCGCAGTCTCCTGATAATATCCAAGCATTATTGATTCGCAACCAAACCTATTAGGAAGATGTTTGTTGAAAGAAGTTCATCACATTAAGATGTGTGGGTGTGGAACATTGCATGTAATAGAGACATAAAGAGGTTTTCAGAAATAAGTTGGGCATGTGGTAGGTGCTCTAGGGAGTGCTCTACCTGCCACCGGTGTGCCCATCCCACCCAACCTTGGCGATTACACAGGCCGTCCTCCAGTTCATCCGTTCAAAGATGGACCTGGTCCAAAGGGTCACGATATACACAAGACAAAGAGAGCAAAAATGTACCCAATGTTGCCCTCATCCTGATGACCACCTTTGTGTGGGGCTGCAACAGGCTGTGCATAGAGCCAAAGCACATGGGCAACAAGTGACATTACCTGCCGAGATTGTACCTGTCTCTGGTGTTGCGAATGATGGGCCTGGCACACAACGCGCCAGTCAGCTGAACATTGTCGAACTTCCTGCCTTTAAGGAAAAGATCTTCCAGACCAACACCTTTGACCAAAATGCCTCATCGCCAGACCTCACCTACAAGCACTAAGACCTCACTTGGCTGACAATGAGAGGGACCCTCCCAGACAGATCCTTCCTGAACCTCTGTACCTTTGGAGTTTTATTACCAATGCACGCTGACTTTGGGGCGGCTACCACGGAGAGGAGATGGTTCACAGAGTGTGAATTTGTGAAGAGGGTCTCGAGAAGATGCCAGCGTCATTGTTGCAGTTCAACCAAAACAGAGATCAAAACAAGAACTAGGAAACTAGGAAAAACTTTTTCAGTCAGAGAGTTGTAAATCTGTGGAATTCTCTGCCTCAGAAGGCAGTGGAGGCCAATTCTCTGAATGCATTCAAGAGAGAGCTAGATAGAGCTCTTAAGGATAGCAGAGTCAGGGGGTATGGGGAGAAGGCAGGAACGGGATACTGATTGAGAATGATCAGCCATGATCACATTGAATGGTGGTGCTGGCTCGAAGTGCCGAATGGCCTACTCCTGCACCTATAGTCTATTGTCTATTGTCTATAGTCTTCAGAGCACCTATTCTAATGTACATCAAAAGCAGTAATCAGTTTGAAATTAAAATGGCAGCTTGGGGTTGGGGGAAGCTTCAAGACCAGACACATTTTGGAAACGGCATCAAGTTCTGCTGGAAAACCATCAAAACTTGGTGAAGGTCGCTCTTTGGTCTGTCCAAAGACTTGTTGCTCTTCCAGCACAAAAAGATATGGCCAAGCAATAGAAGTTGAGCATAGAAGTTGGGAGGTCATGTTGCAGTTGTATAAGACGTTGGTGAGACCACATTTAGAATATTGTGTTCAGTTTTGGGCACCATGTTATAGGAAAGACATTGTCAAGCTTGAAAGGGTTCAGAAAAGATTTACGAGGATGTTGCCAGGACTAGAGGGTGTGAGCTATAGGGAGAGGTTGAGTAGCCTGGGTCTCTATTCCATGGAGTGTAGGAGGATGAGGGGAGATCTTTTAGAGGTGTACAAAATCATGAGAGGAATAGATCGGGTAGATGCACAGAGTCTTTTACCCAGAGTTGGGGAATTGAGGACCAGAGGACATAGGTTCAAAGTGAAGGGGAAAAGATTTAATAGGAATCTGAGGGGTAACTTTTTCACACAGAGTGGTGTTTGGAACAAGCTGCCAGAGGAGGTAGTTGAGGCTGGGACTCTCCCATCATTTAAGAAACAGTTGAACAGGTACACGGATAGGACTGGTTTGGAGGTTTATGGACCAAGCGCAGGCAAGTGGGACTAGGGTAGCTGGGACATTGTTGGCCAGTGTGGGCGAGTTGGGCCACGCTGTGTCACTCTATGACTCTATGACTCTATGACAATGTTGGACTGACTGAACGAATATTGGACCGGCCCATTCCAGATTGTAGGAGTAAGTGCCGAGGGACTCATTGAAACTCAGTGCAACCAACTCAAAGACTCTGTGGAGGAGGACCACAGTCTAAGGTCCTCCCACTGCTGGACATTGAAGGGGAGGGATATCACCCTATTTGGCCACATGTGTGGCAAGAGTGTGTCATTTAAAGATAGGTCCAAACACTACTGAGTTTGACACTATTGTCTGAAGAAGTGGCTCAACCTGAAACATCACCTATTGAGTCTGAAGAAGCTTCTCGACCCAAAATGTCTTTTCTCCAGAGATGCTGTCTGACTCGCTGAGTTACTCCAGCCTGAGTTACTCCAGCTTTTTGTGTCTATCGATGACACTATTGAATTTATGGACACTGGAAACTTATAAAGAGTTTTTGCACAGTTTTAACTTTGTATATATTTTTTATTCAGAATAAAGTTTATTTAAAAATATAAAATAATTAACAATTTATGAGAGTCAGCTCCCACTTCAGTCGTGTTGGGTGTTTGGGTTCCCTGTTCTCAAGCTTTTAACCATCAATGTGGAATGCTTTGTTCCAGCAAATGTGTTTGAATTTTCAGAGATTTCTTAGCAGTTGCAATACTCAGTGTGTGGGAAGGAACTGCAGATGCTGTTTTTCGCTGAAGATAGACTCAAAAAGCTGGAGTAACTCAGCCGGACAGGCAGCATCTCTGGATAGAAGGAATGGGTGACGTTTCGGGGCGAGACCCTTCTTCAGAAGAATGGTCTGAAGGTGGGCCTCAACCCAAAATGTCACCCGTTCCTTCTCTGCAGAGATGCTGCCTGTCCCGCTGAGTTACTCCAGCTTTTTGTGTCTATCTTCAGTTGCAGTACTCATCTACACTCAAAATATTGAAGGTCAGGAGATGATTATCGCTATTGAAACTGTAGTTAATTGTTTATTTTGTCTTTGTTTTAAACATTTTTAAACATAATGCACTTTGAGTTTGGGAGATTCTACTGAGAGGGTGTCAAAGAGAATGTCTGTTTCTCTTGACGAATAAAGACTTTCACATTGACCAACTCCAGCCTCCAAATGACTCAGTTCGAAAGGTCACAAAACTTCAGGACGGCCTTGAGTTTCTGGACTGAAACATGTTCAAGAACACTTCATCCAGCCTGAGTGAGTTATACCTCAGTCATCCCTGGTTTCCTGAAGAAATGCACTGAGGACTCCATTCTGACAAAGGCAATTAGAGTCAATCCTAACCAGAAACCTTGCATGAACAGGTTCTCTCAGCTAAAGTTCAGATCCAAAGCTTTCAAGGAGGGTGATATAACCCTGTGCAAGAAGGCCAAGTATGATCTCTGCAAGTCTGTTACGGATGCCAAGAGGCACTTCCAAAACAGGCTCACTTTAATCAAGTTGATGCCAGGTAAATATGGCCATGCCATGAATTCCATCATGGGCTACTAGCTGAAGTCAGGGACGATCTCTGGCAACAATACATCGCTAACAGATGAGCTTAATAGCTTTTATCCCATTTTGAACAGGTATATAAAATTGCACTTGGGCACATTGCCCATCTCCTGCTGGTTCTGTCCCATACATCTCAGTGGCAGAAGTCAGATCTGCTTTCAATCTCTTGGAAAGTGGCTGGTCAGACAAAGTCACACACTGGTTCTGAAATCATGCCACAATCACCGAGCTGTAGTCTTTGCCAACATCCTCAACCTCTCACTTCAACAGTCTACTATCCCCATCTGCGTCAAGGAAAATTCCATCATCCAGTCCCAAGAAAAATAAAGTGACCTGGTCTAAGTGTCTAGCACCCAAAAGCTCTAAAATCAACTATAATGAAGATAGACACAAAATGCTGGAGTCACACAGCGGGACTGGCAGCATCTCTGGATAGAAGGAGTGGTGACCTTTCGGGCCGAGACCTTTCTTCAGACATCAACTATAATGAAGTGCTTTGAAAGATTGGCCCACATATGCAGCAATCTTCCAGGTAATATAGTCTCTCTGCATCTTGCTTAGAGAAAAATTGGTCAACAGAGGACACCATCGCTCTTACACTATTTCAGCCCTGAATCACTTTGACAATAACATTATATATGGCTGGAGGATATTCATTGACAAACAGCTCAGCTTTCAACATCATAATACCAAATAAACGCATCCATAAATATCTGGACCTTAGGCTTGGGGCCTTCATCTGCAACTGGCTTCTGGACTTCACGACCAGCAGATTTTAGTCAGTTTGAATTGATCATAATGTTGCCATCACCCTTGAAACAGATGGGGACGGTAGACAATATAAAAATGCATATGTCAGGCTTTTTCTCATAGACTGCAACTTGGCAGTCAACACCATCAACCCCTCCAAACTTGCAACCAAGCTCTGGCAATTGGCTCTCTGTGCATCCCTCTGCAACTGGATCCTCGACTTCCACATCAACAGAACACAATTGGTATGAGTTGGCAACAGCACTTCCTCCTCGATAACCATCAGCACAGGGGCACCTCAAGGCTGTCAGTATGGAGTTTGTACGTTCTCCCTCTGACCGCGTGGGTTTTCTCCAGGTGTACCGGTTTCCTCCCACACTCCAAAGACGTACAGGTTTGTAGGTTAATTAGCTTCTGGAAATTGTAAATTGCCCCTTGTGTGTAGGATAGTGTTGGTGTATGAGGTGATCACTTGTCGGCATGCACTTGGTGGGTCTCCAGGTTCAAAAATAGCTTCTGCCCAACAACCGTCAGACTCTAAACCACTATCTAACATTAACGTCAGCAACGATAAATGTCAATGGACTGTCTTTGTTTGCACTAAGGACTATGGGTTTTTTGCACCAGTACTGTGGTTATTAATTTATTGATTTTGAAAAATTATTATATATTATCAATGTGTATTGCCTATATAGGACTGTTATGCTGCTTCAAGTAACATTTTCATCATTCTGGTGTCAGTACATATGACAATTAAACACTTTTGACCATGGACTCTTGACCCTAAACACTGGTGTCTCTTCTGATTATTCTACATCTTGCACACTCATGACCAAGTGGCCAAGCATAATGGCAACTCAATCTGATGATACCATTGCTGACAGCCAAATCTACAATAACGATGAGACAAACTATAGGAAAGAGGTCAAGAACCATGGGTTATGGCATCAGGACAATAACTTATGATTGTCAGCAAGACAAAATACTTGGTTGCTGACCCAAGGATACATCTCAGCCTGGTGAAGGAACAGTTCTGCACCACCTGAACCTGCAGAGTCTATCACGATCTTGGCACTTCGTTCCATCCAGTCCACCGTCACAGTGCATTGAACCATGAAGGTTGGATGCAGATCACCCTGGCCATTTACTTTTCTCATTCAACCTTCTGGGAGAAGATAGAGGAGCTTGCAGGCTCGACCAGACTTAAGAACAGCATCGACCCCACAGCTCTCTGTATCTTGAACGAATCTCCTCTTTCACACCCCTTCCCAGCTATGGTGGCACAGATTTGTACTCTTGCCTTTGTCTCATTTGGTTATTCCATTAATGTACATGGATATTCTTTTGCACTCAGATTGAATACCACAATCTTGCACCATTCTGCTGCTTTACAATCATTGGTGTCTTTAGATCATGGAACATAGTACAGCACAGGATCAGACTCTTCATCCCACAATGCCTGTGCCAAATATAACGCCGAGACCAACTCTCATCTGCCTGCACATGATCCAAACCCTCCTTTCCCTGCATATCCACATGCCTATTAGTAGTCTCTTAAATGCCACTCTTGTGTCTGCCTACATCACCGCCACTGGCAGTGCATTCCAGGTACTTACCACCCTCTGTGTAAAACAATGTGCCCCACACATCTTTAAACTTTGCCCCTCTCACCCTAAAGCTACGCTGCCTAGTATTTGATACTTCATTCCTGGGGGAAAACAAAAGGCTCTGATTGTTTATCCCATCTCTGCCTCTCATAAATTTGTATGCTTCCACCAGGTCTCCCCTCAACAGTTCAGGCCTGTCCCATCTCGCCCTGTAGCTAATATCCCCTAATCCAGCCATTATTCTGGTAAATCTCCTCTGCACCTCCACATCCTTCCTGTAATGGAGCGACCAGAACTGCGAGCAATTTTCCAAATGTGGCTGAACCAAAGTCATACAAAGCTGCCTAATGACTCCCTGACTATAATTTAATGCCCCAACCAATGAAGGCAAGTATACCATATGCCATCTTTACCACTCCATTGACATGTAACTATTTTCAGCGGGTTTTGGCCTTGGATCATGAGCCCTCTGTACATCAATGCTGCCAACAGGCTTGCCATTAATTATCTATTTTCCCCTTACATTCGACTTCCCAAAGTGCAACAGCTCACACTTGCTTGGAGTAAACTCCATCTGAGATTTGCCCACCCATTTCTATAGCTGTTCTATATCCCGCCGTATACTGTGACTGTCCACGACCTCAGCAATCTTAGTGTCATCGCAAACTTACTAACCAACCCATCGAAGTCATTTATATATATCACAAACAACAAACGTCCCAGCACAGATCCATGTGGAGCTCCATTGGTCATAGATGTCCAGCCTGAATATTGTCCTTTCACCAGTTCTCTCTGTCTTCTGTTAGTTAGCCAGTTTAGAATCCATACATGTAACGCTGCATAATGAATCCCTGACTATAATTTAATGCCGCAACCAATGAAGGCAATCCGTGATAAGTTCATAAATCATAGGAGCTGGATTGCAGACTAATTTACCTCCGGGATAAATAAAGTATCGTATCGTATCGTATCGTATCGTATCGTAGGCCATGCAGCCCATCGAGTCTATTCCATCATTCAGTCACGACTGATCTATCTTTCACTCTCAACCCCATTCTCCTGCTTCTCCTCATAACCTTTGACACACTTATTAATCAATAATCTGTTAATTTCCCCACAGACGTACCACCCTCTGACTAAAGAAATTCCTCCTCATTTCCTTTCTAAAGGTATGTTCTTTTATTCTGCAGCTGTGCCCATTGGTCCTACACTCTCTCCCAATAGTGGAAATATTCTCTCCACATCCATTCTATCTAGGCCATTCACTATTCGGTAGGTTTCAATGAGGTCCCCCGTCATCCTTCCAAACTCCAGCGAGTACAGGCCCAGTGTCATCAGGCGCTCCTCATATGTTAACAGGATCATTCTCATGAACCTCCTCTGGACCCTCTCAAACACCAGCTCACCCTTTCTCAGATATGGGGCCCAAAACTGCTCACACTACTCCAAATGTGGTCTGAGCAGTGCCTTATAAAAGCCTCAGCATTACATCCCTTTTTTTGAATCTTCTAGTCCTCTCAAAATAAATGCTAACATTCCATTTGCTTCCTTGTAATCGATTCAACCAGCAACTTAACCTGTTAGGAATCTTTCACCAGCACTCCCAAGTTACTTTGCAGTTCCGATTTCTGAATCCTCTCCCCATTTTAAAAATAGCCTACACCTTTATGCCCACTACCAACGTGCGTGACTGCACACTTTGCTATTCTGTATTCCATCTGCTTCTTCTTTGTCCACTCTCCCAACCTGTCCAAGTCCTTCTGCAGAGTCCCTGCCTTCTCTACACTACCTGTCCCTCCACCTACCTTCCTATCATCTGCAAACCTTGCCACAAATCCTTCAACTCCCTCATCCAAGTCATTGATATACAACGTGAAGAGTAGGGGCCCAACACTGACCCCTGCAGAACACCACTAGTCGTTGGTAGCCAGAAAAAAAAAACGTTATTGTCACTCTCTGCCTTTTGCCATGAAGCCAACCTTCTATCTGCACTAGTATCTTCCCTCTGATACCGTGATCTCTCATCTTCCGTAGCAGCCTTATCAAAGGCCTACTGAAAATCCAGATAAATCACATCCACTCACTAACTTGTGGTACTTGGAGAAGATTCCTACCCTCAAGGTCCTGCTTTTTAATCTCTTGCCTAACTCCTTATATTTTATCTGCAGCACCTCATCCCATTTCCTGTCGGAGTCATTTTGGGCCAACGTGCACAATAACTTCCAGCTTCTGACCCTCCCCTTGAGAATGTTCGGAGGCATCCTGGACCCTGGCACCAGGGAGGCAACACACCATCCTGGAGTTTCATTTGTAGCCAACAAGTTATTGTTTTACTTATCGTTATTCTATGTACATTGTTTTCTCTGTGACTTCATGTGAACAGCAAAGTTTACGCACCCTTGTGAACATGACAATGCACTGATTTGAATCTGAAATCTCTGGAGAGTCTCTAGGAGGTGAGTCACTATTCTGCAAAGTCTTTATAGCTTCTGTAAGCTTAAAGTTTTGAAAATCATTCTTGTTCCACTTGAGGTAATTTCCCTTCTGAGAGTTGAAGTACATGCATACAATGAACCAAGCAGCACTTATGTTGTGGACTCACTTGTTCTTTGGCTGAGTACTTTGTTCACCGAGGTCGGAGGACCTGCCTGGTAGGCCCAGTAGGTTGGATAGGCCCAGGGACTCCGAACTCTGCCCCAAGCCACCGGTGACGACAGATAGGGGGCAGCGTGGACAGTTGTCAAACCCTGACAGGCAGCTGGCCGTGGAACCCGCTTGGAGAGGGCCTGAAGCTCATCTCCCGCTCGCCCTGTGACACCTGGAATTGGAAGGAGACAGTCGGCGACACCGGCAGACGCTGAACAAACGGTTGGTAGGAGGTGGCCTTGGGGGAGGGGTCTAACCTCCTGCACATCCAAGGTCGGCCGCAAGAGGTGTCCCCCAGGGTATGAAGACTGAAGGACCAGAGAGGAGAGGGACTGGCCCCCTGGCATGAGGGGAGAGGTGGTCAGGCCGCCGAGAACAAAGAGGGATCAAGGCGGGGGAAGCCCCCGAGAAGAAGCGCCTTGGCCCAAAATGTCACCTATTCCTATTCTCCAGAGATGCTGTCTGACCCGTTGAGTTACTCCAGCTTTTTGTGTCTACCTTTGCGTTTCCTTCCTACACAATAAGGGAACCCGATAGGGGGAACCGCTGAGAAGAAAGAGGGACCATCGGAACTATAATGGGTACTTTGTAACTTTGTCAGCACTAGATATGTGGCAACTTTGTATACTTATGTTTGTGTGTAAAAACAACAAATTGCACTATACTTATGTGACAATAAAGTATTGAATCTACAATAAATATGTTGACACATACTCTGCTGATGTAATAAATATTATCATCTATATACTAAAACTCTAATTTGTTTGTTTGTTCCTGAACTACAGCCAAAACGGTGCACAATAGCACGACAATTTTAGGCCCACCTTACTCACAGCCGACCCTTTGGTGCTAATGGAAGAAGTTTCATTGAAATCGGTGTTATATTTTTTAAGTTATTCACATTTTAAAGTTTAAATCTATCTTCTTGGGAGGGAGGGAGGGAGGGATGGAGGGAGGGAGGGAGGGAGGGGGAGGATAAGGGGGGTTGAGGGGGATGGAGTGGGGGGAGGGGAAGGGGAGGGGAGGGGAGGAGGGAAAGGGTGCAGGGAGGAAGGGGTGAGGGGATATGGGGAGGGGAAGGGAGGGAAGGGGAGTGGGGGATGGGGATGGGGAGAAGGGGAGGGGGAGGGGGGAGAGGGGAGGTGGGGGGAGAGGGGAGGAGGAGGGGGGAGGAGTGGGTGCTGCACCAATGCAGGAGAGTTTTGGGCCCAACGGGTCCACTTGGTCTATTGTTTTTCATTGCCTTGTGCTTTCTGGTTCTATGCTTGTTGACAGATCTTTATCAGTATAAATTTTCCATAAATATTTGATAGCATCTGGTCACACCTTTGCAGCTTAGTCACAATTATTACATTCAAAAAGGATAATCCATATATCACAGAGTAATGAATGTGGTTTATGGTGTATTTCAAATCTGCCAACACGACCATACATAAACTGATAATTACTTTCACTAGAAAATATTAAAGGGTTTCTTGACCTGGGTATATCACTTCTTGTAACCTGCCAATTAGTTTGATGCATTGATGACTGCTTGGCATTAATCATCATCACCATCTATTTACCACAGTGTAGCCTGTAATACATCTAATGAAACGGTTATTGGTCTGATGGAATTGCAAAACTTTCAAACCAACATCTCCTTGAGCGATATCCTTACACTTCTCAATCTTGTTGCGATCATTAAGTCAAGTATTATGCCCTAAAACTTTAAAGTGCTGTTGAGCCAAATGCTTTTAGCCAAAGTGGATTTCACTGAGGCATTCTAAGGGAATCGCAGAAGGAATTCCTGCATAAGTGTTTTTTAGCTAGGCAGATAGATATGCAGGGAATAGAGAGGTACAAATCGTGTGCGGGCAGATGAGATTGTAGAGTCATAGAGTCACACAGCGTAGAAACAGGCCCTTTGGCCCAACTTGTCTACACTGACCAACATGTCCCATCAACATATCCCATCAACAAAGATTCTTGATTAGTACAGGTGTCAGAGGTTATGGGGAGAAGGTAGGAGAATGGGGTTAGGAAGGGCGGGATAGATCAGCCATGATTGAATGGCGGAGTAGATTTAATGGGCCGAATGGCGTAATTCTACTCCTATCACTTATGGCCTCATGAACACTAGTCCCACCTGCCTGTATTTGGCCCATATACCTCCAAACTTATCCTATCCATGTGCCTGTCTAAATGTCTCTTAAATGTTGTGATAGTACCTGCCTCAATTACCTCTTCCGGCAGCTTGTTCCATACACCCACCACCCAATTACTTTACAATCACCACCCAAGATTACTTTAGCTTGGCATCATCCTTGGCAAGGACAGTGCGGGCCGAAGGGCCTGTCCCTGTACTTTTCTATGTTTATGTTCTCTAGCTCTGAAACTCACCTGATGCATCCTCTTGACATGGGATGATGCAGATGGCAGTGATTGCAGTAACTAGAGATAATTAGTTGGGTGGAATCCAAAACCTGTTTCCAGCTGTGTAGGAAGGAACTGCAGATGCTGGTTTAAACCAAAGATAGACACAAAAAGCTGGAGTAACTCAGTAGGACAGGCAGCATCTCTGGAGAGAAGGAAGGGGTGACGTTTCGGGTTGAGACCCTTCTTCTGAAGAAGGGTCTCGACCTGATATGTCACCCATTCCTTCTCTCCAGAGATGCTGCCTGTCCCACTGAGTTACTCCAGCTTTTTGTGTCTATCTTCGCCCATTTCCAGCTCCCTGCCTCTGATCTGATGCGTCTGAATTTTGACTTTCCTTTGACTATTTTCTTGTACAACATGTTTGGTTAATTACTTGCATTTCATTCACAAACTAGATTAACAGTGTTTTATTTTATCTAATATGCAGGTTCACCTCCGTCAATTCAACTGGTTTCAATCATTGCCCAATGGTAAATTTCACAGTCTATGAAACCAGTCACATATCATGTGGCCATCCCTGATGTATCAACATCCCAGCCACCCCTGTTACAAACAGTTCTAGTTATAGAGTTATATAGCGTGAAACAGCCCCCTCGGTTCTCGATTCCACTACTCTGGGCAAGAGACTCTGTGCGTCAACTTGATCTACTCCTCTCATGATTTTATATACCTCTATATGATCACTCCTCATCCTCCTGCGCTCCAAGGAATAAAGTCAACCTCTCACTACAGCTCAGGCCCTCAAGTCCGGGCAACATCCTTGTAAATCGTCACTGCACCCTTTCCAGCTTGACAACATCTTTCCGATAACGTGGTGTCCAAAATTGAGCACGATGTTCTAAATACGGCTTCCTCAATCTCTTATACAACTGTTGGATGACCTCCCAACTTCATGTGGTTCATGAGATGCCAGCTGTGGCTGTCAATACGATACGATGCAATACAATACAATTTATTTATCCCAGGCGGGAAATTGGTCAAATTTCACTTGGTCACTATGGCTGGTCTGCCAGCATACAGCTCTACTGTAGCAAACCAGTTAACTGTGACACAGGTTATGGTCAGCCAACCCCAAATGGCAAACCAGAAAATGGAGCCCCAAAGGACAGACGTTATGAAAGCTGGGAGTTACAAACACTGCACCTTTATGCCTTTAACCAAATGTCTAATGGTGGTGGGTGATTTACTTGGCATACTCCTCTGCACTTGTAGAACATAGAACAGTACAGCACAGGACCCAGCCCTTCAGCACACAATGACCATGCCAAACATGATGCCAAGTGACACTAATCTCCTCTGCCTGCACATGATCCATATCCCTCCATTCCCTGCATACCCATCTGCCTATCCTAAAGCCTCAAGTGTGTCTGCCTCCACTACCACCCCTGGCAGCGTGTTCCAGCCATCCATTACTCTCTGTGTAAATAACTTTCCCTCAACATCTCTTTTAAACTCTGTCCCTCTCACATTAAAGCTATGCCCTCTAGCATTTGAAATTTCCACTCTAAGAAAGGTATGAATGCCTCTCATCATTTTACATTGGTTACCCCTCAATCTCTGAAGATCCAGAGAAAACAATCCAAGTTTGACCGACCTTACCCTGTAGTTAATACCTTTAATCCAGGCAGCATTATTGGAAACCTCTTCTACATCGTCGCCTGGGCCCCCACATCCTTCCTGTATTGGAGAAACCATCCAGGTTTGGCCCATTGACTCGATTGTAGATATCGTGTTATGATGGATCATTAGGTTGCAGATTAGGGGAAGAAATTATTCCATTGTTGTAGAAAGTCCATGCTGTTGTATTAATGCTCAATTTCGTATTTCCCCCATTTAACGGAATTAATACCACATCACATAATGTGTGGAGAAGAGCTTTGACACGATGTAAACTTAAAACACCCTTTGCACAATGATCCACATTCCACCTCTCTCTCTCTGCCTGCAAGATGCTCATTAAAACCTTTCCCTTTGACCGAGTTTTTGGTAACGCAGACCTCTTCATGTGAATCTTGACCAAATGTGGCACAAGGTGGGATGTCAGAACCACTGTATGAATTTATATTATTAATGGGTGAAAGAATTTGTTCTTGAAGTAGATTTTTTTTCTAAAAATTAATGCACGACCAAGGCAAGGTGAAAAAGTAACCCGTTGGTGAGGATAATATCTGAGGAAAATTTACCTTTGGAATGTAGTGTAGTTCAAAAAATGTGCAGCCCTGACTTTAAACAGTGACATGGGATTCAAACGGAGAGGAAGGCATCTGTGGTGCCATCTAGTGGGGTCATTAGTATTTGCCTGTCTGGATGTTTTTCTTGCCACCCTTTTCTTGATTCACCACTGTTGAATAAAAGACAAATGATCAGGATAATTGCAGGTATTTATTCACAAAATGCTGGAGTAACTCAGCAGGTCAGGCAGCATCCCAGGAGAGAAGGAATGGGTGACGTTTCGGGTCGAGACCCTTGTGCTTGTACTACTTTTGTTGTGCAAGTCCATTTCCAGCAAAAATCAGGAATGTGTGGCAGAGTGGTGCAGCAGTAGAGCTATTGCTTTACAGCGCCAATAACCCGGGTTCAATGCTGACGATGAATGCTTGTCTGTTCAGAGTTTGTACGTTCTCCCTGTGACCTATGTGGGCTTTCTCCGAGATCTCCGGTTTCCTCCCACACTCTAAAGATGTACAGGTTTGTAGGTTAATTAGTTTGGTATAAATGTAAAATTGTCCCTGATGTGTGTTGGATAGCATTAGTGTGCAGGGATCGCTGGTCGGTGTGGGCTCGGTGGGCCGAAGGGCCTGTTTCCGCGCTGTATCTCTAAACTAAACTAAACTAAACTAAGCTAGACCTCGGATAATTTATGTTATCAAGGATAGGATAGACTTACATAGTGTGCGGGAAAGGTTCCCCATCAACTCCTGGATGGCAGACATGTCAAATTTAGTTAAGTTTCAGTTTAAAAATACAGCATGGAACAGGCCTTTTGGCCCACCAAGTCCATGCTGAACAACAATAGCCCATACACTAGTTCTATCCTACACACAAGGGACAATTTGCAGAAGCGAATTAACCTACAAACTCGCACGTCTTTGAAAAGTGGGAGGAAACCAGAGCACCCGGAGAAAACCAACACGGTCACAGGGAGAATGTACAAACTCCATACTGACAGCACCCATGGTCAGGATCAAATCCGGGTCTCTTGCGCTGTAAGGCAGCAACTCTACCACTGCGCCACTGTGAGAACTGATTTGCCCAATCGGACCTGTATTATCACTGAGGTAAAATCCAGCAACATAATTTCTGCCATTTCTCACCATTATCACCTCTGCTTTTCTCCTTCACTCATTGTTGAGTGTTTGAAGCAAATTAAAGTCTTGACTCCCAAAGAAATTGGGAAGAATTAGAGAAGACCTCATTGGCACAGACCACATGCTGACAGGGCCGGAGAGACTGGATGTGAGGAGTATGATTTTTCCTGATGGGGGGGGGGTCCAGAACGAGGCTCACAGTACCACGATACTGAGTAAAGACATTTAGCAATTAAATGAAAGACGTTTTCTCACTCAGAGGGTGGAGCACCTGTGGTATTTCCTTCCCCAGGAGATGATGGAAGTCATTTTGCTGAAGATAGTGGATAGTGGATACATTTCTAAACAAAGAAGGGCCTTGGCGTTTTGGTCCTGAACAAGACTTTGGTGTTAATACTGGGAGATCTGCCATCACTGTAATGAATGACAGAAAGGCTTAGAGGGCCAACTGGCCTATTCTTGCTGCTATGTTCTGTTCCATGTTAAGTTTAAAGGAGATGTTTTTCATGGTAAGATAAAAGGCAAGTTTTTTTACACAGAGTGTGTGGTGGGTGCCTGGATCACACTGCCAAGGAGGCAGATATCATAGTGGCAATTAAGAGGCTTTTATATAGGCACTGGGATGGAGGGATATGAATAATGTGCAGGCAAATAAGATTAGTTTATCTTGGCATCATGTTCGGCACAGACATAGTGGGTTGAAAGGTCTGTGCTTGTATTGTACCTTTCCATGTCCTCTATTCCATATTTCAAGCCATCAAATTGTTTGGGAGTTAAGACTTTAATTTGTTTGTTTGAATTCGAACATATAACAATGGCGAATAGGAGAGATAGGAGAGAAATGGAAGAATAGATTTTACTGGACTTTCCCTCAGTGTTACCGACTCTGCAATCCATCCTTTTCCTCCATCGATCCACTGCTCTTGCTGGGATCCCCGACGAAAGGCTTCACATATTCCTTGGGTCAGTGGCAGAATGACAGGCAGAGGCAGTGCATTCTGTGTCTTCCCACTTGCTCATTGCATCGTACTTGAGTTTGACTTGATAGTATTTATGAATGGTGTATTTGATCTGTTTGCATAGCACGCAAACCAAAGCTTTTCACTATGCCTTGGGACACATGACAATAATAAACCTAAGGGGGACTAAAGGAAGTACAGTTGGGCTCCTCTCCCTCCTCACCACAAAGTGGCCAAGTGTCAAGACTCAGGAGTGTTTCATTGTCATGTGTCCCAGTCAGAACAATAAAATTCTTACTTGCAGCAGCACAACAGAATATGACAATAGGCAATAGACAATAGACAATAGACAATAGACAATAGACAATAGGTGCAGGAGTAGGTCATTCGGCCCTTCAAGCCAGAACCACCATTCAATGTGATCATGGCTGATCATTCTCAATCAGTACCCCGTTCCTGCCTTCTCCCCATACCCCCTGACTCCGCTATCCTTAAGAGCTCTATCCAGCTCTCTCTTGGATGCATTTAGAGAATTGGCCTCCACTGTCTTCTGAAGCATAGAATTCCACAGATTTACAACTCTCTGACTGAAAAAGTTTTTCCTCATCTCCGTTCTAAATGGCCTACCCCTTATTCTTAAACTGTGGCCCCTGGTTCTGGACTCCCCCAACATTGGGAACATGTTTCCTGCCTCCAACGTGTCCAACCCCTTAATAATCTTGTATGTTTCGATAAGATCCCCTCTCATCCTTCTAAATTCCAGGTATTTATTCACAAAATGCTGGAGTAACTCAGCAGGTCAGGCAGCATTTCGGGAGAGAAGGAATGGGTGACGTTTCGGGTCGAGACCCTTCTTCAGATTCCAGTGTATACAAGCCTAGTCGCTCCAGTCTTTCAACAAATGACAGTCCCGCCATTCCGGGAATCAACCTAGTAAACCTACGCTGCACACCCTCAATAGCAAGAATATCCTTCCTCAAATTTGGAGACCAAAACTGCACACAGTACTCCAGGTGCGGTCTCACTAGGGCCCTGTACAACTGCAGAAGGACCTCTTTGCTCCTATACTCAACTCCTCTTGTTATGAAGGCCAACGTTCCATTGGCTTACTTCACTGCCTGCTGTACCTGCATGCTTCCTTTCAGTGACTGATGCACTAGGACACCCAGATCTCGTTGTACGAGATCCTAACTTGACACCATTCAGATAATAATCTGCCTTCCTATTCTTACCACCAAAGTGGATAACCTCACACTTATCCACATTAAACTGCATCTGCCATGCATCCGCCCACTCACACAACCTGTCCAAGTCACCCTGCAACCTCATAGCATCTTCCTCACAGTTCACACTACCACCCAGGTTTGTATCATCTGCAAATTTGCTAATGGTACTTTTAATCCCTTCATCCTAGTCATTAATGTATATTGTAAATAGCTGCGGTCCCAGCACCAAGCCTTGCGGTACCCCACTAGTCACTGCCTGCCATTCTGAAAGGGACCCATTTATCCCCACTCTTTGCTTTCTGTCTGTCAACCAATTTTTTATCCATGTCAGTACCCTACCCCCAATACCATGTGCTCTAATTTTGCCCACGAAGCTCCTATGTGGGACCTTGTCGAAGGCTTTCTGAAAGTCGAGGTACACCACATCCACCAGCTCTCCCCTGTCCATTTTCCTAGTTACTTCGTCAAAACATTCCAGAAGATTAGTCAAGCATGATTTCCCCTTCGTAAATCCATGCTGACTCGGAACAATCCTGTTACTGCTATCCAAATGCTCTACAATTTCGTCTTTTATAATTGACTCCAGCATCTTCCCCACCACTGATGTCAGACTTACTGGTCTATAATTTCCCGTTTTCTCTCTCCCTCCTTTCTTAAAAGTGGGATAACATTAGCTACCCTCCAATACCACAGAAACTGATCCTGAAACTATAGAATATTGGAAAATGATCACCAATGCGTCCACAATTTCTAGAGCCACCTCGTTAAGTACCCTGGGATGCAGACCATCAGGCCCTGGGGATTTATCAGCCTTCAGTCCCATCAGTCTACCCAACACCATTTCCTGTCTAATGTGGATTTCCTTCAGTTCCTCCATCACACTAGGATCTCTGGCCACTAGAACATCTGGGAGATTGTTTGTATCTTCCTTAGTGAAGACAGATCCAAAGTACCGGTTCAACTCGTCTGCCATTTCCTTGTTCCCCATAATAAATTCCCCTGCTTCTGTCTTCAAGGGACCCACATTTGCCTTGACTATTTTTTTCCTCTTTACATACCTAAAAAAGCTTTTACTATCCTCCTTTATATTATTGGCTAGCTTACACTCGTACCTCATCTTTTCTCCCCGTATTGCCTTCTTAGTCATCTTCTGTTGCTCTTTAAAAGAGCCCCAATCCTCTGGATTCCCACTCTTCTTTGCTATGTTGTACATCTTCTCTTTTATTTTTATGCTGTCCTTGACTTCCCTTGTCAGCCATGGGTGCCTCTTACTCCCATTAGAATCTTTCCTCCTCTTTGGGATAAATTGATCCTGCAACTTCTGCATTATTCCCAGGAATACCTGCCATTGCTTTTCCACCATCTTCCCTGCTAGGGCCTCCTTCCAGTCAATTCTGGCCAGCTCCTGCCTCATGCCTCTGTAATTCCCTTTGCTATACTGTAATACTGACACTTTCGATTTTCCCTTCTCCCTCTCAATTTGTAGAGTAAATCATCATATTGTGATCACTGCCTCCTAATAGCTCTTTTTCCTTGAGTCCCCTTATCAGATCAGATTCATTACACAACACTAGTTTCTGCTGCCTCAAATGCAAGAAGAAGACCTACTGATCCTGATTAACTTACACCAACATTTTAAGGGAAAAGATCTGTTTTCTTTTGCCCGAGGCATTCCCTTTTAAGAATAGATTCACCTGTTTAAACAGTAATAGATAATGAACTATATTGGGGGGATTCGGGCTTGGTTAGACATCACCTTCTTTGGTCATGTGATTAATCACACAATATGTTTTTGTTGCCATTTACGTTTAATGTTCGTGGAATGGAGGTGAAGGAATCTTTCTCAATGGAGTCTCATTTACACAGAGTAGATGTGTGTTTGTAATAAAGGTCAATCAAACTCAAGTTCCTCCACTTCCCACTCTATTCCACTCTCCACCCCCCCCCCCCCCCCCATCCCAATCTCCCACTCATTCATATTCTTACAATATCAGGATATCCTCACATTCTTCAACAGAACTCCTTTTCGCTGAGAAATATTTGTATTTTTTGATTGCACATTATCCTTTCTAGACATTTGCGGAGCTGTTTTCTGCCCCCGCCTGACGGCAACAATGGCGAAAGTGAGCATTCGCATTTGTGGAAAAGTTAGGAGGTAAACAGAAACTGCCAGGTGCTTTTCCTTTTCTCCCCCATGAAGGGGAAACGAAGTGCATAATGAAACTCTTGAACAATTTGCCGTTGTTTATTTAATGCATTTTAAGAGAAATATGTATCCGTTTCCCCCCCTCAAAGAGCTCGGCCTAACACAATGAAGAAGCAGGCAGTATTCTTTGGCACAGAATCTATTCAATCTATGGATTTTGTTGTACTTCTTAATTTAGCTCGTTCATTCCCAGAATTGGTGGGAGAATGATGCCCAGGAGTGCAGGCTCCCCAGACAATAACAGTCCATCTCATAAGCTGCCATCTGGGCTTTTCAAATGGGCTACCACCATCCTATGTTTACAGCCACAATATATCAGAGGACCATTCAAAAGTAATCAACAGGAAAAAGATTAATACTGGTGCAGGAAGTTGCGGATGGATTGCAAGGCCATTCCCATTTGGAGGAAAATTATGAATAAAAGTTCTACATCTAAGCAAAATTAAGCATCCAGATCATATTGAGTATGCCAAATATTATTCTGGGGATGTTCAGCGACAAAAGAAAATTAATTTACTGTCTTCAATTTTACACTCCTTTAAGTAAATTTGAAAAATCTAGACACCAATTAGGCATTGCTTTCTATTGATTAGATATTCTGGATGTGTAATTGCTTTCAAAAATCTTTCATAGATAAATCGCTAAAAGAGAGTAAAGGGCATTATTTAATTAAAATGACATAATATTATCCATGGCCATGAAGAAAGCAAAAGGAATTAAAAATAATTATTCCAGTTGTGTGGAAATTGGAAAAGAATAGGTTGGACAGAGTGCACTAAAGCTGTTCAGATATTTTACTTCATATAATACATGGCAACTATTATGAATTATAATGTGGTTAATTGCTCATTTATAATATAATTGATGTGGTTATTACTTTATTGAATTTCTGTTTATTATACATTAGCTATGTGTACTGTATTTACAGGCCTGTTATGCTGCTGCTTAGTTATTCTGATGTCAGTACATATGACAATTAAATACTCTAGACTTGCAGATGTATATCGACTGAATTTGCTTCAGTAATATACATCTGTAAGTTTGCTTTCCCTAAGCATATGCATGGTTCTGAATGTGGCAGCAATGTTGAATGGTGTATGAACAAATCATTTGGTCTGCTTGCATTGGGACCATCTGTATGACTCAATGAAGCAGTTGCACTGAGAGAGGGGCAGAGAGAGAGAGAGAGAGAGAGTGGTGCACTTGAAGGAAAGCATCTGTCTAACACATGCAAGCTACCTCTGGGGCAGTTAATGCATGCACTTCAGAAAACGCTGCAGAATCTTGACTGCGAATATTCAGTTCCATTCCATCACAACAATGCCCAGGAAAGCTTCTTATTATTAAACTTTACATTGTAAAATAATTGTTTAAAATATTTGTTGGAATATGGGTGAGACACGTCCCCAATATTAAAGGCGGTGCTGCTTTTATATACTGTAGCACTTTTAACACATCAACACCAGGAACTGCGGATGCTGGTTTACCAAAAAATACACAAAGTCCTGGAGTAACTGAGCAGGTCAGGCAGCATCTATGGGGAACATGGATAGGTGACGTTTTGGGTTGGCATCCTTCTTCCAGCTAATTGTGGGGGCAGGGGATAAATCTGGAAGTGAAGAGGGAGCAGGGCAAAGCCTGGCAAGTTATAGATGGATGCAGGTGAGGGGTGGGGGGGGTGGGGTGGGGGGGGGGTTGTGAGGGTTGGTTTACAAAAGAAGATACAAAGCGCTGGAGTAATTCAGCAGGACAGGCAGCATCTCTGGAGACACAGAGAGGTGATGTTTCAGGTTGGGATCCTTCTGTTGATACACTTCACAACAATATCGGCGAACTAAACTTGACACTGAGATAGATATTAATGTAGTCAATAGACAATAGGTGCAGGAGGAGGCCATTCGGCCCTTCGAGCCAGCACCGCCATTCAATGTGATCATGGCTGATCATTCTCAATCAGTACCCCGTTCCTGCCTTCTCCCCATACCCCCTGACTCCACTATCCTTAAGAGCTCTATCTAGCTCTCTCTTGAATGCATTCAGAGAATTAGCCTCCACTGCCTTCCGAGACAGAGAATTCCATAGATTTACAACTCTCTGACTGAAAAAGTTTTTCCTCATCTCAGTTCTAAATGGCCTACCCCTTATTCTTAAACTGTGGCCCCTTGTTCTGGACTCCCCCAACATTGGGAACATGTTTCCTGCCTCTAACGTGTCCAACCCCTTAATAATCTTATACATTTCGATAAGATCTCCTCTCATCCTTCTAAATTCCAGTGTATACAAGCCTAGTTGCTCCAGTCTTTCAACATATGACAGTCCCGCCATTCCGGGAATTAACCTAGTTCAGATTGTACCAGGGCAGATAGCTGGATTTGTAAGTCACTGCACCACTTCATGTTGTATCATTACCTCCCACAAAAAATCCGATCAAGGATAGTCCAAGTGTCACCAAAGAGGTAGATAGTAGTTCAGCACTGCCAACTGGTTGTGGTGGGATGATTCAGTTACCTGATAACAGCTGGGAAGACCTGCTGCCTCACCGTGCCAGTGACCCTGGTACGATGCTTGCCTCAGGTGCCGTGTATGTGGAGATTGCACGTTCTCTCTGAGATCGCGTGGGTTTCCTTCGGTTCCTTGGATTCCTCTCACATTCCAAAGATGTGCAGGTTTGTAAGTTAACTGGCCTCTGTAAAATTGCCCCTAATGTGTCGGAGTGGGCACAATAGTGGAATAACATAGTCCGCGTGTGAACGCGTGATTGATGGTCAGCAGGGCTCTGTAGGCCAAAGGGTTTGTTTCCATGCTGTAACTTTCAATCAATTGATGAATTCAACTAAATGAAGGTTAAAATTTGCCCCCGCAATGTTTGTTTAACTAAGTTATACACTTGGCGACCTTATAATGTGGTTTAAAATCAAGCTGAAACAATATATTTAACATGGAATCAGAATGCACATGGCCCCGTTTCCAAGTATTCAAAGTGATCTGATATAAATTGATTTTAGTTTTAGTATTTGTCCCTTTTTTCCATTGCTTGCGATGAGAAACCCCTCTTGCGCTCTTTAATTGCATTCCTCAGAGTCTGAAGCCAAATGAGAGACTAATTTCCACTCAGACACCCCGTGAGATAGATCAAATCCCGCTACCCGTCAGTCAAAGGATTAAGTCAAAAATCCCAGAATGCAATTAGAGGGCATTAATGGAGACTATTACATAACATGGTGATTGAGTTTTGCTAGACAGCTGATGAATGCCCGAGGCAGCCGAGGAATCATGTAACAAGTGCACTCAAGTGACACACTTAACACGAAGATAAACTGTTGAAATGCAGGGAATACTTAATGTAAACGGAAGCCCTCCTGTATTGCCATATGGTCACGGGTTTCAAACAAGGGGTAAAATGTGCAGCTTCAGTCCTTAAAAGGGGATTTGCCTTTCATCGCAATATTAACTCAGCCTCTCACCACCTAGAAGTGGTGGCAGAACATTAGAGCTCTGCAGAACATTTGCAGCAATCGGGGTGATGAAAGAAATCCTTTCAGACAGACGGATGCAGCTTTCCTCTTCAAAACCCTGGCTGATAAAGCCTTTGTAGCCAAGATCCAACTGTTAATTCAATCAAAAATCCTAGTGAAAGTGAGAGGGATGGGAGTTTTGGTGGGGGAAGCTGTCCTCCATGACCATTAAGCAACTTGATATTTGTCATGTGCTAGCTGTCGGCGACCCTTGCCAAGGTGCCATTCTTCTGAAATCTACTAACTTGTAGCCGGACAGAGCGTCACATCATGGAACATGTCATGAGATTAAGTCCGAAACCAGCCAGCGCCCGCTGGTCCCCACTCATTAATTTCAGATTACAATTGTGTCACGCGGAGTGCTGAAGAATTGCCAGCGCACTTCCTGCTGGGACGAGCGTGGAAGGAAGCTGAGGGAACAGAGTTGGATGTGGGTCACCTGAACACCTCCAGAGCACCCACTCGGACTGGAGTGTCAACAGTTACCATTACGGAGCGGTCCTGGAGAACGGAAATTCACAGAGTGAAAGGGAAGAGATCGTGTGATAGTGCAGTGTAGTAAAATGGGTGATGATAATACATACAAACATATACCTTCAATTGCAGTCTTTACCTTAGACTTTAGAGATACAGCGCAGAAACAGGCCTTTCAGCCCACCAAGTCCATGCCGACCAGCGATCACCAGCACTATCCTTTAGACGGGGAACAATTTACAATTTACAGAAGCAAATCAACCTACAAACATCTGTTGAGTGTGGGAAGAAACCAGAGCACTCAGGGAAAGCCCATGCAGTCACAGGGATAACGTACAAACTCCATACAGACAGCACTCATAGTCAGGATTGAACCCAGGTCTCTGGCGCTGTAAGGCAGCTACTCTACCACTGTGTTTCTGTGCCGCCTTACAGAGCGGGCAAAAATTGGATGAAGATAAAGCTGAAGGCTCTTTATCATCATATCATCATCATATATATACAGCCGGAAACAGGCCTTTTCGGCCCTCCAAGTCCGTGCCGCCCAGTGTCTGAATACATGCAGCATTCATAAGAGATTTGCATATTATTGGAACCAGTATGTAAATAACTGTGATCTAATGGCTGGTATAAAGATGGGGTTACAAAGTGACCTAGGTTATGCATTCAATACTCCAGAATGTTTAATTATTTTTGATGTAGGGTAGAATTGATTCCTCCTGACAGTAAAAAGAACTTCATTTCCTATGTGAATCTCATGACTAAGTCTCATCACATAGGTATTTCACTGCCTTAACCTGGACCTCAAGTTATCTCCTGTTACCATAGTAACATTCAACTTTTCTGCCTGCCATTGAGCCCTTGGATGCCATAGGATGTCCTTGGATGTCTTAAAAGTGGACAGATGGTTTCTTATCTCATTACAATAAGATGGTACTTCCCCATAAATTAGATGTCTGAGACCTTGAGTCTTAGAAAAGTGAACTAACATTCCGATTTATTGCTGCTGTTTAGTAAAAATGAGAGAACGTGACTTTGTAGTATTGTCCGTTATCTCGTGCTGGCCAAGTTCATCCCATGATGAATCAATCCTGGAGATTCACTCCTTTAATTAAGCCGTCATCAATCCCGCTATTTATATTTTTCTGACGTTCTCCGAGAACTTCACAGATCGTTAACCATCACAGTATGCAGCGACCTCCAAATGCTGGTTCAAATTGAAATCACTGCCCACTCTTCTTTGCCGTGATAGTTGATTTTAACCCTCTGAGCCCCATAGGATGCATTCTTGGAGTATATGAAAAAGATCTATGAGACCAATATGTTGAAAAACGTACAAGAGCACAGGCTTTTTTTAGATCTAGTACTATGCTTTGACAAAGAACATAGAAGATAGACACAAAAAGCTGTAGTAACTCAACGGGTCAGACAGCATCTCTGGAGGAAAGGAATAGGTGACGTTTCGGGTCGAGACCCTTCATCTGAGTTACTCCAGCTTTTTGCGTATATCTTTGGCTGAAATCAGCATCTGCAGTTCCTTCTTTTACATAGAAGAGTACTGCACAGGCCCACAATGTCCATGCCAAACACGATGCCAAATTAAATTAATTTCTTCTACATGCAGATGATTTGGTAGATTTGGTGATTTACAAAACTGTAGTCATTGAATAAAGCAAACAGCAATATCACGAGGCATGAGTATGCTGAAAGAAATTTGTAAACTACCAAAAGATATGGCATCAGGTAAGCCTGGTTAACTTTTAAAGAAATAATACATGATTTATAAGTAATATAAATCCTCCATAAAACCAAAACAAAACTCAGCAGAAAAAGTGGTCCAGCCATGACTCTTGAGGGGAAGTAAAGTACTAGATCAAATGACAATTACTAAACTGTCAAAAAATAGCAGCTAGCCAAAGATTTGGGGAACATTTCAGAATTTAGCAGAAGACGGCCAATACTTATTGTAAGTATACAAAAGCAGCCTAGCATGAAATTAAAAAACACATTGTGAAAGTTTATGTTCATAAATGATAGGAGCAGAATTAGGCCATTCGGCCAATCAAGTCTACTCTACCATTCGATCATGGCTGATCTATCTTTCCCTCTTAACCCCATTCTCCAGCCTTCTCCCCATAACCCTTGACACCCTGATTAAAGCTTCTATAGACATGTAAAAAGAAAAAGATTAGCTAAAGTTAATGTGGGTCCCTAACAGAAGGAGGCAGAAGAAATCATATTGGGGAATGAGGAAATGACAGAAATTAAACACGCACTTCATGGAAGACAGCACCACAAAACTCCCAGAGGTAGCGGAGATAGAGAAAACAATGATGGATGAAATCCAGCTCAGTCGAGGCATACTGGCAGAAAAGGCAGGTGACTTTATGACTTTATGACCTTTATAAACAAATGCTGCAAAACTAACCAGGGGAATGGTTGAAATAGGTCTGGGAGTGACCCAACATTGTCCACCTTCACCAAGTAAAAACTAGTTGACAAGATTTACAGAGCTAAGGTTGCACAATGCCTAGATAAAACTCCACCCTCAAATGTCGCATTCACTCTTGTCACTGAGAGAAGTTTTCTTGAACCCCTTGAAGATACAGGTACAAAGAACAAACACAATGCTTATTTGCTGCATTGCATGAAAGGGAGAGATTGTAAGAACTTTAGACTTTAGAGATACAGTGCCAAAACAGGCCCTTCGGCCCACCAGCGATCCTCACAAATACTCACACACACACACGATCCCTCACACACATTAGGGACAATTTACAATTCTACCCAAGCCAATTAACCAATAAATCTGTACGTCTTTGGAGTGTGGGAGGAAACCGGAGCACCGGGAGAAAACCCACGCAGGTCACGGGGAGAAGGTATGAACTCCGTACAGACTGCACCCATAGCCAGGATCGAACCTGGGACTCTGGCGCTGTAAGGCAGCAACTCTACCACTGTGCCACCATGCCGCACGCCGCACACAACTTGCATTATTCAGCCTTGAAGGAAACAAATGAAAGCAGATCATACATAGTAATAAATTAATTCAGATTAACCATTTCAAGCATATTTATGTTGCACTACCAATTAAGACCATCTTGAAAATGTTGCAGGTATTTCTAAAATGAAAGAGGTGAGTAACAGGAATGATAGTCTAGATAGAGTGATGGCGTTATTCAAGAGGCAGTTACGCAGGCAAATGAAAGATTAACCATAGCTTTATGCAGCAGGAAAAATTACATCAATTTAGTTTGAATCTTCAATAGGTAGTAACCCATGGTCAATGAGCGTTCAACTGCACTGAAATTAAAGTGACTAAATGCAGGATAGGAGCACTGGTTAAAGCTTTATTGAAGACAGAAGTCAGCCCTGGTGCCATTCAGTTTTATTATCTGATATCTACTCCACATGGAAAGGGAACATGAACAAAAACCATTCACGGTACTTTGCCAAGTAAACACATGTGCTGGATAGAAGGCAATGGACCAATCATCCTAAATTCCTTCCCAAAAGCAATGTCAGGATGGATATCACAATGTATATCGGACCACTTGCAGCCGTGTAGGACAAGAAGTCAATGGATGTGCTCAGAGATTAAGGCCGAGAGTTTCCAGTGGTTTGAGGTGTACCAGTGGTATTAACCTGAGAGGCAGGGGAATAGAAGGGCGGCACAGTAGAGCTGCTGCCTCACAGTGTCTGAGACCCGGGTTCAATCCCGACTATGGGTGATTGTCTGTATAGAGTTTGTACGTTCTCCCCGTGACCTGCAAGGGTTTTTTTCCGGGAACTCTGGTTTCCTCCCGCACTCCAAAGGCATACAGGTTAAGTGGCTTGATATAATTGTAAATTGTCCCTAGTGTGTGTTGGATAGTGTTAGTGTGCGGGGATCACTGGTCCCCAGTGCAGACTCAGGGGGCCGAAGGGCCCCACGGTGTATCTCTAAACGAAACTAAACTCAGTACAAATTACTATAGGCTCCATTAAGGCTGCCTCTTTTTTTCACCCACCAGTGTTTGCTGGAAACAGGCACAAAAAGCTTGCCTATTGTATGCCCACATTTCCTTGTTTATTGATGCTTTTAACATATATTCCATTCATTTCTCTGAAGTGCTGTCTGTATCTCTCGTTCCCCTCTCCCCTGATTCTCGGTGTGAAGAAGGGATTCCACATGAGACGTCACCTGTTCCTTCTCTCTAGAGATGCCGCCTGACCCGCTGAGTTACCCCAGCTTTTTGTGTCTGTCATTGGTTTAAACCAGCATCTGCAGTTCCTCCCTACACACAGTGTTTGCTGGACTATGGAGGCATGTGGTGTGAACAGTGATCATGTGTTTCTGCTCGTGGCTAAATTGATGAGCTACCAATGTTCGGAGCAGTGGCTTCCTTATGACAGCCTAATAGTCTCTTGGGATAAAGGCACATTCTTTTCACGTGACCCGTCAGCACTCATCCCCAGCTCTTGCCCCATGTCATGTTTCACTCCACTTTGCAGCCAACAGATGTTTCAATCAAAATCACACTGTGGCCCTGCCTTTCAGCCACTTGACTCAAATATCCAGACTCGGGGAATTCCAGAGTTTGGGAGATCACTAATCTGGAAACTGCCGTACCAATGAATTTTGTTTTTCTTGCCTGCAGTCTTTTTCAGTGCGTGGGAGAGAACGGCGAAATTGAATTATGAATCATGTTCGCTTACTTTGTTGATATGATATTTGAATATTGCTACAGAGTATTGACACTTCGGTTTGCACTGGCGAGCTCTGATCCTCAAACCCTGAAGCAAAGTTGTTTTGTCATGTGAAGGTTACCTGACGACTGACATCCCTATGGAGTGCAGGTAATGAGTTATTGAGCCAACTGCTCATTAACACCGTTTCACAGCTAACTGAGGACAGCCCTAAGGGAGGATTGTCTGCTCTCAACCACGGCTGAATCGTGTAGCACTACTTTCATTTAACCCTTGGAATAAGAATAGGCATCATTAACAGACGTGGTGCATGCAGGCCAAGGCAACAGAAGAACGTTTATATTCTGGGAGATGGAAACCATTTGCATGCCACACCAAGGTGGAGCAACACGGCAGTTAAGTTATTGGATCAGTAAAAGCCTTGTCTGTTCATCCTGAGACATTGGTTCAGATTCCGTCATCGGAGCTGGGCAACTTAATTCGACTAATGTAAAATCTGGACTATGTCAGGGTGAGTCATCGTGGTGCCACAAAGCTACTGAATTGTGGTAAAACAAAGCCTCTACTTCTTTAGAAGGCTTAGGAAGTTCGGCATGTCCCCAACAACTCTCACCAACTTCCACAGAAGCACTGTAGAAAGCATTTTATCGGGATGCATCGCAGCATGGTTTGGGAACAGCTCCGTCCAAGACTGGAAGAAATTGCAGAGAATTGTGGACACAGCCCAGACCCATCACACAAACCGACCTCCCTTCCATTGACTCCATTTACACCTCACGTTGCCTCGGCAACGCCAGCAGCATAATCAACAACGAGTCACACCCTGGCCACTCCCTCCTCCCCTCTCCCACGGGGCAAAAGTATAGAAGTGTGAAAACTCACGCCTCCAGATTCAGGAACTGTTTCTTCCCAGCTGTTATCAGGCAACTGAACCATCCTACTAACAACTAGACAGCAGTCTTGAACTACTATCTACCTCATTGGAGCCCCTCGGACTATAATTGATCAGACCTTTCTAGCTTTATCTTGCACTAAACGTTACTCACGTTATTCCCTTTATCATGTATCAGTACACCATGGATTGTAATCATGTATTGTCTTTCTGCTGACTGGTTGGCACTCAACCAAAGCTTTTCACTGTATGGTACACATGCCAATAAATTAAACTAACTAACTAACTAAAAACTCAACTGGCTCACTAATATTTATCACGGATGAAAATTTGCTGCCCTTACATTGTCTGATTCCAGGTGAATCTTCAGTTATTGAACCGTGATGTTCAGGGGGCAAATGGAACAGGAGAAGAAATGCTGGCAAAGTCCATGACATTCATGTCCTGTAAACACATCTCTAATGCTTTAAAATAGACAGTGCTGGAGTATCTCAGCGGGTCAGGCACTATCTCTGGAGAAAAAGGATGGGTGACGTTTCGGGTTGGGTCGGGACCCTTCTTCAGACAGAAAGTATATGGAGGAAACTGGAGGGAAGAAATGGCCAGAACAAAGCAAATGCTTTAATATATCTTTGGAGTCAGAGAGTTATATAGTGTGGAAACAGGCCGTTTGGGCCAATTTGCCCACACTGGCCACCATGTCCCATCTACACTAGTCCCACCTGCCTGCGCTTGGTCCATATCCCTCCAAACCTGTCCTATCTATGTACCTGTCTAACTGTTTCTGAAACATTGGGATAGTCCCAGCCTCAACTACCTCCTCTGGCAGCTTGTTCCACACACCCACCACCCTTTGCGTGAAAAAGTTACCCCTCAGATTCCTGTTAAATCTTTTTCCCGTTCACCTTGAACCTATGTCCTCTGGCCCTCGATTCCCCTCCTCTGATTTAATTTCTGACAGGATTGCTGTATTTTATTTGATTATTGATTATTTCTTTGGAAATATTTGCATCAGCCTCATAATCCACTTTCATACAGCCAATGAAAGAGATATCATTTCATTGGATATGCTCAAGCATATTTCACTCCCATGGTCTTGCTTTCTGAATGTCCTGCTCCATTTAATGTGGCATTAACAGCTGATACTATGCAATTATGTACCCTTTGAGGCATTTCACAATGAATTTGTAAATGATCAAAAACAGCACATTTTGAATGCCTTCCAATTTCACACAAAAACACAATGTATATTTTTAAAGTGAAGTAGCTTGTCGTGCAGTGCATAGGAAACTGAGAGCACAGGATATTTTAGTTCTCACAGAGATGAACTTCAGTGGCAATTGATAAACACTTACAAATCAGCGTGTTGCCATGTACAATTACCTCTTGTATTCCACCCAGAGTAAATGAGAAGGAAACATTCCACCCGTGCATGAACATGTAACAATTTGCAAACATAATTGCTCTTAAAATGTTTGCAACTCCGCAGCTGAGGTGACAAGAGACTCCACTAATAATCGCAAAACACTCGAAAAAGTTGCCGCGCCTGGATGAAGATAAGCAATAAAATAGTTTGTCAGAGCAAGAAGAAAGCTTCTTAAAGCCCTCCTGTTCATACTTTCAGAAGCTCCTCCTATTCAATATTAGTACAGATAATTTTCATGGCCAAATGTATTGCTGGGCAGCAGACTGGGACTCACTGATGCAAACAAGTCAAGAGCCAAGAGGGTGTGCAGCATAGGTTTACTAGATTAATTCCCGGAATGGCGGGACTATCATATGTTGAAAGACTGGAGCGACTAGGCTTGTATACACTGGAATTTAGAAGGATGAGAGGAGATCTTATCGAAACGTACAAGATTTTTAAGGGGTTGGACACGTTAGAGGCAGGAAACATGTTCCCAATGTTGGGGGAGTCCAGAACAAGGGGCCACAGTTTAAGAATAAGGGGTAGGCCATTTAGAACTGAGATGAGGAAAAACTTTTTCAGTCAGAGAGTGGTGAAGGTGTGGAATTCTCTGCCTCAGAAGGCAGTGGAGGCCAATTCTCTGAATGCATTCAAGAGAGAGCTGGATAGAGCTCTTAAGGATAGCGGAGTCAGGGGGTATGGGGAGAAGGCAGGAACGGGGTACTGATTGAGAATGATCAGCCATGATCACATTGAATGGCGGTGCTGGCTCGAAGGGCCGAATGGCCTCCTCCTGCACCTATTGTCTATTGACTATTGTCGATTGTTTCGGAACAGGGGAGGTCAGGGAGGATGGTGAAGACACGACAAGGGTTGGGGTCAGAGTAGGGCCGAGGAGGGGGCGGAGGTTGAGTCGAGGTCCTGTGGGAGGTGATGGTGGGTGTTCAGGGAGGAGGGGGGTTGTCGGGGTAACCTGGTTAAAAGAGGGGGAAAGAGAAGACCCAATGGAATCATTACTGAGACTGAGATGTTTTCTTCCCTGAGCAGGTTAGTGCTCTCTCGACTAATATAAATCAGAAACAATTCCTATAATATTTATAGCATAGAACATTATCCTGTTACTCGGGAACAGGGAGATTAACTTTTCAGTAACATCCCCCCAAAAATGGAGAGGAGAGGAGCCATTATCAACATTAGCAGGATCTTGAGGATGTTTGGCAATCTGAACTATTTTTTAATTATTCTATTGCAGCAGTCCATATCAAATGTGTGAAAAGATACGTGATCCATGACTTCAGGTAACACAGAAGTGAATATGTAGCGAGTGGAACTATCTTTCTCATTTCTGTTTCCTACATTCACCATTGTCCTGATTTCTGGTTGTAGTTTTCAGAAGGTTGGTGATGACGGTCTTGGTGACGGGGGCCGGCGGGCAGGCGAGGAAGGGGCCGGCAGTCGTGGACGGGGTCGGCGGTGAGCGCTGGAGGTCGGACGGGCAACGATGTGTTGCTGCAAGTGAGAATGTCATCGTTCTGTTTGGGACGTTTGACAATATCACAATAGACAATAGACAATAGGTGCAGGAAGAGGCCATTCGGCCCTTCGAGCCAGCACCGCCATTCAATGTGATCATGGCTGATCCTTCTCAATCAGTACCCCGCTCCTGCCTTCTCCCCATACCTCCTGACTCCGCTATCCTTAAGAGCTCCATCTAGTTCTCTCTTGAACGCATTCAGAGACTTGGCCTCCACTGCCTTCTGAGGCAGCGAATTCCACAGATTTACAACTCTCTGACTGAAAACGTTTTTCCTCATCTCTGTTCTAAATGGCCTACCCCTTATTCTTAAACTGTGGCCCCTGGTTCTGGACTCCCCCAACATTGGGAACATGTTTCCTGCCTCTAACGTGTCCAACCCCTTAATAATCTTACATGTTTCCGGAACGGTCTGTCCTCAGCAGGGGCCCCAGCTTTGTTCCCTTCCGCTCCCACCTCAACGTGTTCCAGGTCCGCCACGACGTAGAGCTTTTCTTCTGTCGCCTCCGCCTCCGCGCCTTTTTCTATGGGAAGGAGTCCTCGCCACCCAGTGATGACCCCTTCTCCCGTCTCCCCCTCCTTTTGGACTTCCCCGGATGGCCTTCGACCCTCCTTAGACCTCGTCATTTCTAACTGCCGGCGTGACATTTGAGTCTGAAGAAGGGTCTTGACCCTAAACGTCACCTATTCCTTTTCTCCAGAGATGCTGTCTGACCCCTGTTACTCCAGCTTCTTTTGTCTATCTCAGTTTTATAGTTGTGATGCTAGAAAAGCCTCACTACAGACATTCAATCAAAAAATTCCATCATGAGTGAAGTGTTCAAATGCTGTTAGACTTGTTTTCAAGCCAAGCTTTAGTACAGTGCCATGATATGAATCATACTGTACTTTTGAAATGGTTGCACAATTAACTCCTCTCCCAACAAAACTAGCAACAACACTTCCCTTTGTATTTAGTTCTTCTAGAAGTGTTATCTAGACTTAGATACCCCTGTATTTTCTGGAGTTAAGCTATGTTTTAGTAAATCAGTGTGTGTTTACTTAGTATTTGTTTCTGAAACAAAAATGGAACATGCATTGATCTAAGCATTGATCAGTCTGAAGAAGGGTCTCGACCCGAAACGTCACCCATTCCTTCTCTCCCGAGATGCTGCCTGACCTGCTGAGTTACTCCAGCATTTTGTGAATAAATCGATTTGTACCAGCATCTGCAGTTATTTTCTTATGCATTGATCTAGGATTGGCCCACATGAGACCCGGAGGTTGGTGGAGGACAAGCCACCAAGAACAGAGAGGGATCCAGCGTGATGGGGCTGCCGAGAACAAAGTTATGGGGGGGGGGGGGGGGGAGGTGGGGGAGATGGAAGAGGGGCTATATTGAATACATTTGTAACTGTGTTGGCACCCTTTACATGACTTGTACTGTATGCAAACAAAGAATCTCACTCTACCAAGTACACGTGACAATAAAGTATCAATCAATCAGTCTCTGTATTAGTTTTAATCTTCCTTTCTCAATATACATAACTTTTATTCGGTTTAAAGATTTTTTGGCAAGCTCCTTCGTGCCATTGTTAGCTGTGTCCACCATTCGAATCACTCTTGATTTATATGTAGGGAGCAGAGAGAAAGTCGATGTGCAGCATGACGTTGCGGAGCAGCAAACTCAAGGCTGATGCCTGATTTGATAGATGGATGGAATGGAGAGTCCAGATAGTTGCTGACAAGCATCATTAACAGATGCAGACAGCTGTTACTGTGTATTTTTCCCGCCTCGTGTCAATACCTAAATCGCAAGAAGGATAGCCTGGAGAGGAAACAATAGACGTGTGGCCTGTCCATGCTCCTTACTGGTTTAAACACCCCGTACACTAGCACTATCCTGCACACACTAGGGATAATTTACATTTATACCACGCCAATTAGTCTATAAGCCTGTACATCATTGGAGTGTGAAAGGATCCGGAGCTTCCTGGAGTAAAACTACACAGGGAGAACCCTACCTTCAAGCCAATTTCCTACCTTCAAGCCAATTTTGTTTTCAATTCCATAACTTGCTTGGCTCTCATCTGACATAATTTCCAGACCAGCGCACCATACCGTTTCTTAAAGGTTCTGCTGAAACCCATGTAGACAACGTCAACTGCACGGCCAGATTCTGAACTTGGGGGGCCCATGTACTGCTCAGGTGAGGTCTGTTGTATGATTTTACTGGGTTGTAGACAAAACAAAGCCTTTCACTGTCCCTAGGTACACGTGGCAATAAAGTACCATTGTACCATTGAATCATTGAACGTACAAACTCCATACAGACAGCACCTGTATTGAGGATCGAGCGCTGTAAGGCAGCAACTCTATCGCTATGCCACCGTGCCTCTTATCCAATTGTTAATTGCCTTGAAGTAATTCCCATTCGAAGAACCCCCAAGAGTCGACCATTTTTGGAACTGGAGCAACACACAGAGCAGACTTCGTAAGAATGGCATATCAATTATGAGGAGAGACTCAAGAAGCTGGGTTTGTTCTCCCTTTAGTGGAGGAGGTCAAGTGGGACATGATTCAGGTATATAAAATCATGAGAGGTACAGATAAGGTAGACTGCCAGAATCTTTTGCACGTATCAGAGCTAAATAAAACTAAACAACAGCGATTTTGGAAAAGGGGGAAGAGATTTAGGGGGGATCTGACCCAGAGTACACAAAGTAATAATAATAATAATAATAATACATTTATTTTATATAGCGCTTTTCAAGATACTCAAAGACGATTTACAAAGCAAACAAGACTTAAAAACAAACAAACAAACAAAAGGTTTGTCCTGACGGAGAAGCGGCGAACAAATAGCGCCAGCGTCCTCTCACGTCAGGGTCCGGCAGTAAACAATAAAGAACACAAGACACACAATTACAATTTAACACAAACAACCATCACAGTGATTGCTCCAGCCACACCCTCACTGTGATGGAAGGCAAAGAAAAGTCTTATCTCCTCCTCATTCTTCTCCCGTGGTCAGGCAGTCAAACTGTTGCCTCGAGGCGATGTAAGTGCCTGCAATGCATTGGCTGAGAGAGTGGTTGAAGCTGGGTCACAATATGTCTCAATGAGCATTTGAATGGTCTAGGCATAAAGGACTATGTCCCACGTACTGGCCAAAGGGATTAATATATAAGGGTGCCCACTGTTTGACATGAGCCAGTTGAACCAAATGCATTCTGTATAACTCCCTGTTTAAGAAGGAGAAAGTGATAGGTTTACCTTGCACTTCCACTGCAGCTCACTTGGTGGAGATATTATCCAAGTATTCTGTGAAGGATCTGATTGTTTTTATGGATTGACTGTGAACCTTAAGACTGTACTTTAGACTTTAGAGATACAGCATGAAAACAGGCCCATTCGCCAACCGGCGAACACCCCATACACTAATACTATCCTACACACTAGGGATAATTTACAATTTTCAGAAGCCAGTTAACCTACAGACCTGTACGTCTTTGGAGTGTGGGAAGAAACACCTGGCGAAACCCCACGCGGTCAAAGGGAGAACGTACAAACTTCGTACAGCCAGCACCCTTAGTCAAGATCGAACGGTCTCAGCCGCTGTAAGCCAGCGACTACGCTGTGCCACTGTGCCACACAATTTTAAAGATTTTAGCTTCTAAAATACCACGCTGAGAATTTTCTGCGTTCTGTTTTATTTTCAACTACTTTCCCAGATTCTCACAGCAGGCCTTGATGCCAAATTGTGGCAAAGCATCAGGAAGGTGAAGCCAGCTTGTGCTTGAAGATCCCCAGTAAGTTACTGTGTGAGTGAAGATCATAAGATCATAAGTGATAGGAGTGGAACAAGGCCATTCGGCCCATCAAGTCTATTCTGCCATTCAATCATGGCTGATCTCTCTCTCCTTCCTAACCCCATTCTCCTGCCTTCTCCCCATAACCTCTGACACCCATGCTAATCAAGAATCTGTCTATCTCTGCCTTAAATATACAATATCCACTGACTTTGCCTCCACAGCCTTCTGTGGCAAAGAACTTCACAGATTCACCACCTTCTGACTAATGAAATCCCTGGAGTAACTCAGCAGGACAGGCAGCATCTCTGGAGAGAAGGAATGGGTGACGTTTCGGGTCGAGACTCTTCTTCAGACCAATGTTGAGGCCCTGCTTAAACCAATTAATCTCCAGGGACTTTAAATGGGGGGCCACCATCGACTCCACAGTCAAAAAGTCCCAACAGAGAATGTATTTCCTGCGGCAACTGAGGAAACACAATCTGCCACAGGCAATGATGGTCCAATTCTATACTGCTACTGCCTCACCTTCTCCATCATGGTCTGGTTTGGCTCAGCCACCAAGCATGACATCCAGAGGCTACAACGGATCGTTCGCACAGCTGAGAAGGTTGTTGGCTGCAACCTTCCCCCATTGACGAACTGTACACTGCAAGGGCCAGGAAGCGAGCGGGCAAGATCATCTCTGACCCCTCTCACCCTGGCCACAACCTCTTTGAAGCACATACCCTCTGGAAGGCGACTCAAAGCAGCCACAGCCAGACATAAAAACAGCTTTTTTTCCATGAGTGATAGTTCTACTCAATAACCAAAGTCTGTAGTCTCTCTTTTGCTCTGGTTTATTTTCACCCACATGTTTAGACCGTAATGTTGTATCCTTATTGTTTTGATGTGTTTATGCTTTATTCTTAATTGTTAACTGTATGTTTGTGTTGTCATTTGTGAGTGGAGCACCAAGGCACATTCCTTGTATATGCACACACTTGGCCAATAAACTTATTCATTCTTTCATCTGTTAGTCAGTCCACATTGTTTAAATGCTCAATGCAAAACTGTGCTGAGCTCTGTCATGGGAAGAGATTACCAGATGGACAGGGGAAAAGATTGTGGTCAAAGGTTCCTTAACTCCTGGAAACCCCTGGCTCGTGACTGCTCAAAGCGAAGGAGGATTTGTGATGGTATTAAGTCCAAACTTAAGATTAGTTTATTGTCATATGTGCCAGGGCATAATGAAATTCCTTGTTTGCATGAAGATCATAGAGTAAACAGCACACATGACAGTGATCGATACAACAATAAATACAACATCAACACAGCAGAATGGTGCAAAGATTGTCGAGCAAACAAAATACTAAAATGCAATAAATTAAGAACCGGATGAGATGGAGTTAAGAATAAAACTATATGGCAGTACCTTAGATTATTTTAGAAATACAGCATGAAAACAGGCCCTTTGGGTCCATTGAGAACCCGCCGACCATCAGTCCCCGTTCACACTATTCTATGTTATTCCACATCCACTCCCTACACATCAGGGGCCATTTTACAGAGGTCATTTAAACTACAAACCTGCACATCTTTGGGATGTAGGAGGAAACCGGAGCACCTGGAGAAAACCCACGCGGTCACAGGGAGAATGTGCAAACTCCGCACAGACAGCACCTGTGGTCATGATTGAAGCCGGGTCGCTGGTGCTTTGCAGCTGCGACTCTACCAACTGTGCTATTGTGCTAATTGTGCTACTGTGCCACCACCTCTGGAAAGGAGGTGTGAAAGAGGAGATTGGTTCAGGGATCTGGTAGGGATCGCCCCCTAATTCGGTTTGTCACCCATTATGGTATTCAGGTCCTGCTATAGTCACCTAATATCGCTTGATTGAGTTGAGCATCTAGCTTGTTCTGGAATTCTGTCCTAGCCATCAGGAGTTTAGAGATACAGCGCGGAAACAGGCCCTTCAGCCCACCGAGTCCCTGCCAACCAGCACTACCCATACACTATCACTATCCTACACACTAGGGACAATTTACAATTTTACCAAAGCCAATTAAGCAACAAATCTGTACATCTTTGGCATGTGGGAGGAAACTGAAGCACCCAGAGAAAACCCATGGGGTCACAGGGAGAACGTACAAAGTCTATACAGACAGCACCCATAGTCAAGATCGAACCCGGGTCTCTGGCGCTGCAAGGCAGAAACTCTACTGCTGCGCCACCGTGGGTCCTGTGTAACTGATGGACAGAGTGCATCACCTTACAAACTAGACCCAGGTTACACAAACAAATGGTGACAGTAGTCATTGTCAGCACAGTTATAACACTTATTACACCGTTTTCTAAAGAATCTTTGTGGACAGCCCAAGAACAAAGAGAATCACTGGGAATTTCCCTGCTGCATACCACTGACAATACTGTGTGTACATTCTCAGTAACCCAGAACTCAGGAAAGAGGTTGTCCAATTTTAACTATCAAAATGGATTTGTTATTCCATGCTGGAGCTGTGCCTTGTCCACGTCCATAATGACAAGAGTTAAAATTGGGGTTATTCTTGGGTTAAAAGGTGTAACTACATGAAACTATATGATAACTAAGCAATCAGACCGGACGACTTTAGAACTTGGTAAGAGAGCAAATACAAAGATGGTGAAAGATCTTAAAGTAGAAGTGGGCCTACACAAAGCGTGTTCCTGGACTTGGAAAGCCCCCTTTAATTGATGATGAAGCAGGCTACCTGAGACCGGTCAAACTTATGGAAGAGGCATCCATTGAGGAATTGCTGTGCATTAGATGTAACCACACATCACTGGTGCCTGTGTGTGTTAGCAAACGGATACATGGAGGGAAAAGCACAGATTTGCAATCCATGCGATGTGTCCCGGTTTTTTTTAATAGAGGATTTCTACTCAGGGCAACACAATGGCGCAACAGTAAGTGGCTGCCTTAGAGCACCAGAGACCCTGGTTTGATGCTGACTGTAGGCGCTGTCTGTACAGAGTTTGTACGCTCTCCCTATGACCACATGGGTTTTCTCCGGGTGCTCTGATTTCCTCCTACACTCCAAAGACGTACAGGGTTGTTTATAAATTGGCTTCAGTGAAATTGTAAATTATTTCCAGTGTGTAGGATAGTGCTAATATACGTGGTGAAGACTGGTCGGCATGGACTCAGCGGGCCTGTTTCCACGCTGTTTCTCTAAAGTAAAGTCAATTGTGGGAACTTCCTGTGTTCAAATTAGTTGCCATGGTCTCTACATTAGTAGCCACATTTAAAACATCTATGATTGGCTGTAATGTGCTTTGGGTCACGAAAGAAGAGTTTAAAAGCCATTCCTTTTCTAGATTATGGTGGATGTGTGATTTTTATTTAACTGGCAGAAAGCAGTGTTAAGTTATGAAGGCCATAAGCATCTGGTGTCCTCCATTTTAAAGAAACGAGAAGATAATGTTTTTTTTAAAACAAGTCATCATTTTATTTATAATGTATAAAAATAGCACCAAGTTCAGTACAAATTAAGTTTAACAATAAAAAGCATGGTTCAATTCAAAAGACAGGTCACAGAAGTTGTGAGATACATAGGAAATAGGATAGCATAAACAACCATGCTGGACTGTCTTAGACACAAAAAGCTGGAGTAAATCAGCAGGACAGGCACCATCTCTGGAGGGAAGGAATGGGTAACATCACCCATTCCTTCTCTCCAGAGATGCTGCCTGTCCCACTGAGTTACGCCAGCTTTTTTATGTCTATCTTCGGTTTAAACCAGTACCTGTACTTCCTTCCTACACATGCTGGACCATCTTCATATATCCCATTGTAAAGTTAATAGGAAAGATAATCTGATGGCATCCAACCTATAGCAATGGTATTTCCATCCCTTTCGTGTGAATTTTAAGGAGCCCAGTTACAATTAGCGATTTGCAAAACCATCATTACTCCAGTTGCAACCTCACTGCTGCTGGAAAGGCTGATCATTCATCATTGCACGGGCTTGGGTAAGTATCCCTTCTGTAAACATTATTATAAGCTGGTCATTGGTAAGATTTGTACATCAGTGCAGTCACCAGCCACGCTGATTTAGCCAGAGATTGGTTAGTCGCACAGAACAGCTTGGTGACAGCAGGAATCTGATGGGCAGACGGTCATCAGGGAGGCTGCAATGTGCTGTTCCAAGCTGATATTACACTATGTCTTAGGAACCAAGACTGCAGTAGCTGTTCCAGTTACACAGCATGTTTTATCTGTATTCGGAACCCTCCCCTCTCTCAACGCTTCATTTTCACGATTCCTGTTGCAATTATGTCATTAAAAATAAAATACTGATGAAACATAATTTGGCTTCCTTGAGATGTCAGCATCAAGATTAGTGTAACATTTACAAGATTCCATTGAAGACACTAAGGCAGAAAGGAATCATCAAAACACATTTTGTTTTCAACATTGATATCTAACGTTGCAGGATCAAATACTGGCAGAATCAGGCTCAGGCACCGTATACCCACTGGGGGATGATATTTCCATTGACAGTCCTGACATTACATCTCTGTTTATTGTGGTAATCTCAAGGTTGAGTAAATTGATTCCCATCTGAATATTTCAAGTACCAAATATATTTACAGTAAAAGGCTTTAATTAAAACAAAAGAAACATACAACACACACACACACGCACACACCATCCTAATGATTAATCTCAGATAAATGGAATAGGCTGTCATATATGTGGTTTACTTGACATAATTACACATCCATACAACACACACGCCATCATCTGGCCTTGTATTTTCTCTGAAATATTTCATTGTGCCAATTGAGACTCTGACAAGCAAAGAACTCCATACTAGCTCATGGCCACGGTGAATAGCTACAATCCTAATTTGTTAGAAACTGGCTAACACCATTGATGGCCTTTGCACGCAGATACATCTCTCAGTATCGATACTTAAACATATTATTCTATCTAATATTGCATTGGAACAACAATACTGATGCTTTTAAGGGTGTCTGGCTGCTGATCCACTTCTGGATACAATCTGAATAAAGGTGGGTTTACTGGCACATTCCTCTGGAGATGGTAAATTCATATTGAACATTGTAAATTAATTCAAAACCATCATCAAAAGCAATATTTTGTCTATTATATTACATTCCTGGCAGTACCGCTGAAAAACAATTAGCCCACATTCCTATTTTATAATTCACTTGTCGAAGTGGGCAGTGAATATTTGTAACGTTGGCTTTAAGAGAAGCGTCAATTTAAAAGGAGAAAAGAGAACTAGGTGCTCGTCATTCCTCGGGTTGGAAGCAGCCAGATATATTATGGAGGTATAGTGGGACTGCTTCTTTTCATTGTGATTTGACTACTTACTGAGCAGGTTATTGGCATATGCTGATGATCAAATAATAGACACAGGAAATAATGCAAACATACAAAATACATTCCAAGGAGTTACAAGGTGGTGCATTTAAAAGGCAATGGACATGTACAGGGATAGGAAAGGTAGAGAGGGATATGGGTCAAACATGGGCAAGTGGGGCTGGCTTACATAGGTGTCTTGGTCGGCTTGGACGTAAAGGCCTGTTTCCATTCTGAATGACTCAATGAACATTATTATTTTCAATGAAACATTATTATTTTCCCATCCTATGTTTTCCACCAGAATTTCTCGGTTTCCTAATTTTATGATACTAGAAGCAAGTAAATTCATTCAATGAGTTGGGTTACAAATCATGGATCAGGCTTATTAAAAGTAAAACGTTAGAAGGAGACAGAGGCTAATGGGACAGATTTCAGTTCCTGCCAGGCTTCTGATATATACTTCCCCCTCTACATAAAATGTAACATCTTGTTAACTCTCAAAATTCTCATGAATAAATTTTGTGTTAATCGGCTTTAGTGCAGTGAAAGAAAGATGTCTGACAACTTACCATAAGACAGTTGAATATATTCACTGCTGATGTATGGGCAGTTGCACATAAAGATATCTCCAGAGACATCCTTGGGCAATGTCCTTTAATAGAACTGATTTACCCCAACTCAAAGTGTCATACACTGTTGAAACTCTACAAAAAGTTGTTTAACTCCTCTTTACCCCAGTGTTAGGAGTGAGGATATGTCTCTGTATCCTTCAGGTATTTTCTGTATGTCGGAAGTGATCAAATAAATGGGCAAAACAATTATGGTATTAGGTGACAGAGCAGCATATTTGTCCTGCTCCTGTATTCCTAGATAAATGGTAGATGAGACAATTGCTCCCACTGAGACTAATGAAAAGACCATTGCTAGGACTGATGAAAAGGGAAAAAACCTCAATGGCATTTCTGGCTACCGTGTGAATGCAGTTTCTCTCTGAACCAAGAGAATTCAACAACAAAATCCTAGTGGTAGTGCCCTCAATTTTTCTTTTTAATTAGAGAATGATAGTTCTTGCAGAAAAAGGTTGAGGGGACTCGGGTGGAAACACAATGCTCAATCTGCAGCAGAGAGCAGAAACAGAATTACTGCAGTACAGATCAAGTCAAGATGGGGAAAAAACTACTGAGGAAAAAAAACAATAAGGTCACAGTATATTTTGGACTAATAGAAAGGATGTTAAGAAATGTATGTGGATGATGGCTGATTAAGATCACAAACGTGTCGCTGAGCTCATTGTCGATTATTTTACGTGTATTCTTCTTCGAGAACAACTTTTTGAAAGTTTTTTGAAAATGAGCAAATCTCCCCATAAGCTGACTAATTCTAAACCCTCATTGCAACAAAATCACATAAAACCTCAGCTTCTGACTGTCCATTGGCGTTACCAAATTTAGCATATTAGGGCAAGACACCAAGTTTTGAGGAGATCAGAGGACACGCTCTTTGGTGAAATTCTCAAAACATTTGAAGAGGACCTAATAGATCAGGATTAAATAAAAATTCTGCCATGATCGTAAAATGGCGAAGCTCTATATAAAATGGAACTGGCCAGCAAAACTGCGTCTAGAACTTACTAGTATTTTTTGTATTTTGATTTAGAATTATTTCATCCAATTATCCAGATAATCTAATATGCTGTTACCTATGTGTACCAATAAAGTTAAACTTCCAGAGCTCCTCGGGATTAATTACTGCAATGTCGCTTTGTGTGTAGACCTAGTAAACGTATTTACAGAAATATTTGAAGGCACCAGAGGCCGACCAACTCTCCACATGCCTCTCCCCACAGAATTCCCTGCTGAAACTTAAATTGCTCCAGATTAGAATCAGAACATCAAAATGGCTGCGGGATATCAAATAATCTATGAAATAAAACATTGCGCCCTTGGATTTTCCATTCGGGTCACTGAAATGGATGTGCAGGTATATATTCAGGTCTGTTACTCCATAGTTCATAACATTTCCTGATGCTTCCCGTCAATCTTCAGATGTAAACAAGTCCAATCTCTACGAAAGATAAAACCCCGGAGCAAGCTATGAGCGAGGAGCCCCTCTCCACAGATGGTGCCCTTGCGACTGCACACTCCGATAGGAGGTCTCCGACTGTGGTGGTCCACCTAGAAAGAAGCCTCAAGGTTTTTATTTACTTCGATTTTAGATCTGTGGCTGCAAGAACAATGTCATTTCTACGTGGGTCATTCACTCAGTGGGTGGGGGGTGTATGGAATAAACTGTCTGGGGCGGTAGTTGAGGTAGATATTATGACAACATTTAAAAGACACTTGGACAGATGTATGGCTAGGAAAGGTTTAGTGGGATATGGGCCAAAGCGCAGGCAAATGGGAATAGTTTGGATGGGCCATCTTGGTCAACATGGCCTAATTGGGCTGAACAGCCTATTTCCATGGTGTCTGATGGCAGAAAAAAATGTTTATCTCCAAGTAAATTACATTTACTTGCAAGGTTCACCTTAAATCATTATCAGACAATGTCTTTAACTATAAAATCTCTTATGAATATCTAGTGCAAGGTTGTTTTTTGCTAATATGTTGTTGTTCCAAATTGTGGGCTCAGCTCAATTTTCTTGTCTATTTGTCATAAACGTTGACTCCCGTACAGACCAACAATCTATCTTGACGTTAAAATATGACCACAATTTCCCAGCATCTACTGCTCTGTGAGACAGCGAATTGCAAAGATTCACAAACCTCTCCCTGGAGATCACTTTGCAATGTTTCTTCCTTAAAAAATGAGGAACTCCCATATTCTGAGACTACACCCTCCAAGATTAGACCTTCCCAAGTGGGAAAGCATCCTCTTAAACATCTACCCAGTCAAGATCTTATTTATCGGAGCCTGGATACTGGGTTGGCGGAGATGGCGGCTGGGGCTGGGGTCGGTGCCACTGGGGCGTCCGGAGAGGACATGGCAGCGATAGTGGAGAGGTCATTGCGGCGGTCGATGAGGGTGCCGACCGACAAACGAGGATGGACCACGTGGAAGTGAGGAAGCCCCCGGCGTGGGGGTGGGGGAAGAACAATGAACAATGGAGGACCCGGCATGGGGGGACCGCCGTGAGTGGAAGGGGAGGGGGGGGGGAGAACAAAGGGGGACTTGGCGCAGGAATACTTTGAAACTTTTTAAGCGCCCTTTATGTGGTGACTGTTTGCATACCTTGGGTATTCAAGCAAAGAATTTCACTGTGACTTGTCACATGTGACAATAAAATATTCATTCATTAATTCAAGATCCCCCATAATATTTTATGTATCAACATAAAAATCTCCCATTTTTCTAAACTCTGGAAAATATAGGCGCATAAGATAACCCCTTCATCCTAGGAAACAGCTTCCAATACAAGTTAATCAATTTTTAAGTAAGCAGGCAAATGATGAATGCAAAACTCCAATGATTGTCCCACCAGTGCCCTGTATATCTGCAGCTAGGTTTATTTTCATTTATACTCCACCCCTTGGCAACATCCCATTTGTCTTCCTAATTCCTTACTGCCAATTCATGTTAACTTTGTTCTTCATGTGCAGCCAGAACCCTGCACAACAGCATTTTACATTCTGTCTCCCTTTAAACATTACCCTGCTTTGTACACAGATGGCTGGGCTGCTCGCTAACATTGCCAGTGGCCCAGGTTCAATCCCGTGCAGTGTTTGGACATTCTCCCATGGCCTCAAGTGCTCTGGTTTCCTTCCATATCCCTAAACCCAAAACCAAAGCAGGCTGGTAATTTAATTGGTCACTGTAAATTGCACCTCTGGTGTAGATGAGTGTTAGAATCTAGGCGAAGTTGATGGGATGGTGACGAGAATAAAATGGTTTGGCTAGAATTAGTGTAAACGTGGGTGCGTGATGCTCTGGGTGGACACAGAAAACCAAAGGTCTGTTTCTGTGCTGAATTTCTCTATATCTCTATATCTAACAAATAGTGGATCACTTCACATTTCCCACAGTGTGCTCTATCTGCTAAGTAGTTGACAACTGGACTCAATTATGAAGTCCCTTTTGTGTCCTCCTTTTGAATCATTAATAAATTCAGGCAGTCCCTTCACCTAATCCATTGATGCAGATTGTAAATGATTAATATCCCATTGCTGATCCCAATTACTTATAGTTTACCTATTTTGACTCTTCTTAGTGTTTTAGGTAATCCTCTGACCATATCAATGTGTTACTCTAATGCCTTAATCTCTTACCCTATGCAGTAATCTTTATTTGAATGCTTTCCGAAATACATGTACTGTTTCCCCTTTGTCTGAAGAAGAGTCTCAACCCGAAACGCCACCTATTCCCTTTCTCCAGAGATGCTGTCTGACCCGCTGAGTTACTCCAGCTTTTTATGTCCATCCCCTTTGTCCATCCTGCTTATTATATTTGCAAAGAACGCTGATATATATATATGTCAAACATTATTCCCCTTTTATCTACCTATAATTCAATCTGTTTCTTGTGATGTTGGTTGTGTTACTGTTGTGTTACAGCAGACTGTGATTATACCTTCATCACACGTTGGACCCATCCATTGGAATGGACATGCACAACTTCCATTACCAGGGTTACAGTAAGCTTTGTTTGCACAGTGGCAGACCAAGGAACAGTTAGGTCCATATCTGTTCATTCGACATTCTGGAAGAGAACAAAACAAGTCTTTCTTAAAAATCTACTTGTTTTGTTTAGTTTAGCATTGTAGAAGTACAGTGAAAAACATTTTTGATGCGTGCTATTCCAGTCAGCGAAAAGACTATACATGGTTATAATCAGGCCATCCACAGGGTACGGATAAAGATAATGGGAGTTTAGTGCCAGATAAAGTCCAGTAAAGTCCGATAAAAATTAGCCCAAGATGTCATGGTAACTCTCCGTATTCAAACGTATCACGTGTTACTCTGAGTCAGAAAGGTCAGAGGACACATGTTACCAGGATGTGAAGGAATGGAGGAGGAGAAAAACAAAACGTCTGTATTCTTGCGTCCTTGGAGTGTGTTCATTATATTCGGATCAAGGCGAGGATTTGACACAAGGGTCTCCAATGAGGTGGGTGGTAGGCCAGGATCGCTCTCCAGTTAGTGAAAGGATGGTTCTGCTGCCTGATAACAGCTGGGAAAAAATACTTATTCAAGAGGTTCAATTTCTTCTACTCTTCAGCAACAAGAATGGATATGCTTTTCAGAGGACAATTTAGTGTTCTACAAATCACTGTTATCGGAAAACAAAAATAATTTACTGGAAAATTGTTTGTGCTGTTCCCATGCAAAATGGATTATTTCAGTGTTGCTTTATGATTCAGAACTCCTGAATCAACACCAGCGGAGGAGGACATTCAGTCATTTTGTCTATTGAAGAGAATAATGCAGACATGTGGATTACTCTAATTTCTCCCATCTATAACAATGTAGAGTATGCCCTACCCAGTTAAAGAAACTGGATCTTCTGAATAATAATGATTTCCAATTATAGTTGTCAATGAGATACAGTGACCTGCCTCAATGACTCCCAGCTGGTAGGACATATATCCAGTGTTATGAAATGCTTCAAGAGATTAGTTCTGGCACTTATCAATTCCTGTCTCAGAAATGTCCTGGATCTGCAACAATTTGTCTATTGCCACCACAGGTCAGTATTAGATGTTATCTCACTCTACTCTGGACCATCTGCATAGCAGGAACCATCTCGATAATGTCATTCACTGATTACAACTTAAAATACTCTAACAAACTTCTGCAGATGTACTGTAAAGTATCCCGACTGGTTGCATCGTGGCAATTCCAATGCACAGGAATACAAGAGGCAGCAGAAAGTGGTGGACTTAGCTGGTCCATCAAAAGCATTCATGTGAGGTGCAGCATCAAGAAGGCGGCACCTATCAGCAAGGATCACCTGCATTGTCCCCTCATCTCACTATTACCATCAGTCATGAGGTACAGCTGCCTGAAGTCCCACACCACCAAATTCAGGAACAGATATTTTCCTGCAACTATCATGTTCTGGAATCTACCTGCACAAACCTACTCCTACCTCGACAATAGAACACCACAGTCCACTGCTTGCACTACCATAGACTTGTTTTTTGAAGGAGGGTCTCGACCCGAAATGTCCTATTCGTTTCCTCCAGAGATGATGTCGGACCCATTGAGTTACTCCAGCTTTTTGTGTCTATTTTGGGGTTTTTCTAATTGTATTCTGCAAATATTTCACTCATGCAGAAATACACTAGTGTTTCTGCACTAATGTATTGTATTTTGCACAGTCGTTTTCCTTTGAATTGTTTTGTGTAATTTGTAATAATTTGTCTTTTTTTGTGTTTGTCTAGTCCACATGCCTGTGATGGTGTTGCAAGCAACATTTGTCGCTATCCCTGTGTCTCACCTTACTTGTGCAGATGACAACAAACTTAAACTGACTTGCCTAACAAGTGTTTGTACCTTCACCATTCAGGTAGCGTGTTCCAGAGCCCAGTGCATGGTGGGTTGAAACAAATGCTAAAAACAAGAGGAAAGCAAATTGCACAGGAGTGAGGTTGAAGCCAAAACATTGACTGGAGACTTATTTATAAATTCTGTCTTTCCACTGTAGAATTGAGTCTGAGGTTCAATTACGATCCTGCTGAATGTCAATTTATTAGATTATTGCCAAAACAGTTGAGTTCCAATGGACACAGCTTGGATTTAAACTAAAGCCTACTAAATGATACGAAATGCTGGAATTTCCTGAGCAAGATTCAATCAAGTCACATCTGAATGTAACCTAACCTACTGTTCTGCTCAATTAAAGTTCCTGCACTCTACCACTTGATCATTCTAGGCCAGTGAATGGCAGTCTAACATTCAACTATTTCAGCAGTTAATCACCCCCTCAAGCAATTTATCTCCCTCCCACAGCAAATAATGGACCCTTTAGATTGGTGTATAAAATCATGAGAGGAATAGATCGGGTAGATGCACAGAGTCTATTGACCAGAGTAGGTGAATCAAGGACCAGAGGACATAGGGTTAAGGTGAAGGGGTAAAGATTTAATAGGAACCTGAGCGGTAACTTTTTCATACAAAGGGCGGTGGGTATATGGAACAAGCTGCCAGAGGAGGTAGTTGAGGCAGGGACTATCCCAACATTCAAGAAACCATTAGACAGGTTTGGATGCATATGGACCATGGACCAGGCAGGTGGGACTAGTGTAACTGGGACATGTCGGCCAGTGTGGGCAAGTTGGGCCAAAGGGCCTGTTTCCACACTGTATCACTCTATGACTCTATTGTACAGCAAATATCTACGAGAGATAATGATGGTTTTTAAAACAAGTGCAATCCTATTGGACCACAATCTACTACTTCTAAAGATTTAAAAGCCAAACCTCACTGTACATAGGTGAGCCTCAAGGTAGAAGCTAGTCTATTATCATGTAACTAGAATGCAGGAACAATAAATATGCAGAAGGATTTTCACCTGTTTCACATCGATCTCCTGTTCTACCTGGTGGGCAGAAACACCTCCCTGTTACAGGATGGCATAAACTGATTCCTTCACAGTCGCAAGTCTTCTGACACTTTTCCCCAAAATATCCAGCATGACAAGCTAGAATACAAACAATGTAACAGTTACACATGAGCACGTGGAACATTCACAAAACCCAAAGGTTCAAAGGGGAGATTGAGTACACGGAGCATCAAGGTATTTGGAGCATTGTGAGCAATTATGGGCCCCATATCTGAGGAAGGCTGTGCTGGGGGTCCAGAGGAGGTTTACAAGAATGATCCCAGGAATGAGTGGGTTAGCATATGATGAGCATTTGACTGCACTGGGCCTCTACTCGCTGGAGTTTCGAAGTGTCAAGGGGAGACCTCATTGCAACTTACCGAATAGTGAAAGGCCTGGATAGAGTGGATGTGGAGAGGATGTTTCCACTAATGGGAGAGTCTAGGACCAGAGAACATAGCCTCAGAATAAAAGGATGTTCATTTAGGAAGGAGATGAGGAAGAATTTCTTTAGTCAGTGGGTGGTGAATCTGTGGAATTCATTGCCACACAAGGCTGTGGTGGCCAGGTAAGGCAGAGATAGATAGATTCTTGATTAGTACGGGTGTCAGGAGTTATGGGGTGAAGGCAGGAGAATGGGGTTGAGAGGGAAAGACAGATCAGCCATGATTGAATGGTGGGGTAGACAAGATGGGCCGAATGGCCTAATTCTGCTCCTATCACTTATGAATTTATGAATTCCTATTAAGAAGTCCAACCCAAAGGATTAAATAGTGCCAAAGACTAGCTGAGATCTCTAACTTTGCCATCATCTTCTGGATTTTGTGATTTAGCTTTCTTTGTATGTGTGTATATAGTGTGAAAGCGAGAGAATATGTGTGAATGAGATTGGGAAGCCTCATACAAACAGGCATGATGAAGACAATACAAGGAAACTAGGAATACAACCAGCAAGCAATAAAGGAATGGAAGATAAAAATATACTATTGGTCAATAATCCATAAAAGTTGTTCATTTAGGATCCACCCATATCCCTTCATCAAACTAATATACCACTCCCAGATAAAAATGGAGGATTTCATCTCCACAGTCACAGGGATAGAGCTTGCACTGTAATCAAAAGAATGAGCAACAGGAAGCATCAATGAAGGAAATTTATTCATTCCTACCACAAGCTACCAGTTCCAACATTGTTCTCTTTATCACCCACCATTCCCGAAACACTAAACATTGCCATGACAGTTTCCCATTCCTAGCATCTCCCGACATTCCCAGGACTGCCCATCATTCCCAACAACTCTCATCTCTCCCAGCAGAGCTCGACATTCCTGGCACCATGTACTATTCCCAGACTTTGCCAAACAACTTTAAAGTGCAATTCAGGAGAAAAACCCTTCACCATTGCTCCATACCTCACTTCGAGTCATGCAGCACGGAAACAGGCCCTTCGGCCCAACGTGCCATGCTGATCAAGATACCACATCTACACTCTACTGCCTGATAAAAATCAAATCATAAATATCAATTGCTGGAATTGTCCAGTTAGAATCAAGCCTCTATCTCACTTCCCAAGTATCTACAGGATCATGAACCAAAAATTAAACCAAATCCCTCACATAAATTGCTATTTCTAACCCTCTCACACATATTATTGCCCAGATTTCCCATTTTAAATGTGAAGGAAGAAACTGCAGGTGCTGGTTTTCACCGAAGATAGACACAGATACTGGAGTAACAGTCCTGGAGTGGGCAGGCAGGATCTCTGGGAAGAAGGAATAGGTCAGACTCTTCGGGTCGAGATTCTTCTTCAGATGATGCTGCCTGTCCTGCTTAAATACTCCCACAGTTTGTGTCTATCTTCTTGCCCATTTTAAAAACTGTTCGCCATTACACAAGACCTCGTGTAATCCCCTCACACTTGAACGGCAGTGGTATGAAATAATAATCACAGGATCCATTACCTTCTTCACAGTTGTCACCTTGATAACCAAGTGGGCAGATGCAATGCCCTGTGCTGGGTTCACAGGCAGCACCATTCCTGCAATCACAGGAGTGTGCACAGAACAAGCCATAAAAACCCAGAGGACAACCTAGGAAAGATACCAATGAAATACAGTGGTCAAAGTAATTCCCAATCAACCTTAAATCTTTCTCATCACCATGTCTACTATGTGGTACAAAGTACAATATATCTTTATTGTCATTGTACAGGGGTACAACGAGATTGGGAATGTGACTTCCATTCGATGCAATCAATTAATTAGCTCATCAGTATTAATTTAAACAACCAAATGAAACAAATTAGAACAAATTAGTAATACTATGAATTGCTTCAGAGAGTTGTTTTGTTTTTAAATGGCAAAGGCACATTTATTTTAAAATAATCTCTGTACAATTGCTTGTCAGTTTGCTTATTACAATTGGGCTCAAGTCTTGATCAGCAAGCTGTTTGGGTCAAAACAAAATTCACTTTAATAACTAATGTTCAATGGTCAGCAAGTTTTCAACCTGCTCTCTAGAAAGCTGTTTGAAAAGCTTCGAACTGATAACTTCATTTCGTATAAAATGAAACTGAGAAAAAAAAACTTCTTTCAGAAGAGTGATTTTCATGGCGCAGATCAGAAGTTAATCATCTCCACGCAGGTTTAACAAACCTCGGCCCATTGTAAAATTGCAACTGTAAAATTACAACTGTAAAATTGTAGTGAAAGGTCCACAGCGGGCCGACCCAAGCCCCGCGATCCGGGACGGGCAAAGACGCTGCCGCCGGCGCTGCACGACCGCCCCGACGTGCAGCGGCAGCGTCTTCGCCCGCCCCGGATCACGGGGCTTGGGTCGGCCCGCTGCGGACCTTTCACCGTCCGGCGCAGCCTGGAACGTGGCAACTTCAACAGCCTGACCGCGGGAGAAGACGGCAGGGGAAGAGAAGTGACATTCTGGCCTTCCATCACAGTGAGGAGGGGACTGGAGGAGACTCACTGCGATGGATGTTTCTTTTTCCATGTTGTTTTGTGTTGGTTTGTGGTTGTGTAATTGCTTATTTTATTGCTCTTACTGTTGGGCTGGGGGTGACGAAATCTCGTCCAAAAGACTTGTTTTTTGGATGACAATAAAGGTAATTCTGATTCTGATTCTGATAGAACACCCCGTCAAAGCAAGGCTTTATAAGCCACACTGCCAGTTGTCACATAATGCATGTTGTTTAACAGATAGGGAAGAAGGCGTAAAAACCGAGTCTACTCACTGTATTCGCACAGCGGACCGTAGAAACCCTCCAAGCACTGACAGGTGCCCGTAAACCGATCACATGTTCCACTGTTCAAGCACGAACACTCCTGCTGGCAGTTCGCTCCAAACTTTCCAACAAGACATTCTGCCACACACACACAAAATAAATGTTTCACTAAACAGTTTCTCAGTGTCTTTGTTCACCCCACTGCCTTCATTTCTAGCTAGCCACCGGTTCCAGGATAGCTCGCTTTATCACCCACCATTCCCGAAATACTAAACATTGTCATGACAGCGTCCCATTCCTAGCATCTCCCGACATTCCCAGGACTGGCCATCATTCCCAACAACTCTCATCTTTCCCAGCATCGCTCGACATTCCTGGCACCATGTACTATTCTTTGACAATGTACTTTGACAAAGAACTTTAAAGTGCAATGCCAGCAGAAAAACCCTTCACCATCACTCCATGCCTCACAGTCATAGAGTCATGCAGTACAGAAACAGGCCCTTCGGCCCAACATGCCCATGCTGGTCAAGGTACCACAACTACATTAGCCCCACCTGCCTGCGCTTGACCCATAATCGTCTCAACCCGTCATTTCCATGTAATTGTTTGAATAAGGCAAAGCAATCGATGCAGACTCTAACACATTACAGATTGAAGGGCAGATACAGCAATCCTTGAACGTAACTCTGATATACCTTCCTTCCCTCCCCACTCTGCAATTTACCCCACATTCTTCAGAATAACATTAATTACCCACATTGTCCTGTGTAATGTTACAATATCATATATCCATCTTAACCAAATGGTCCTCATTATTTACTCTAATATCTCCTCATTGTAACAATCACAATTCATCAATGAACTACGTTAAATAAGATTTATTCAGAACTTCTCCAGACCAGCACAGAAGCCTTTTTTTCCAAATGCCTCTTCCGAAAAGACCCTTATAATCAGGAGTGTCGATGAAGGGGTCGATGGAGTCTCGACCCGAAACGTCACCCATTCCTTCCCTCCAGAGATGCTGCCTGACCTGCTGAGTTACTCCAGCATTTTGTGTCTACCTTATAATCACGAGTTTGTCCTTTTTTGTGCCAGCTACAATTGCTATGTTGCTATAATCTGATGACTTCTGTGCCCTATCTAACGGCCATTCCAGAATCTGGAATGTCATGCAGCAGATGTACTGCTGTAATCATTGCATGTACCTTTCTCACAATGGACACCAGTCCACCCGAGGCCACAGGAGCACGCCCCATCTTCTGCGTTACAGACGCCATTGTTCTGACAAGCACAAACCTGTCCACAGCTTTGTCCAAATCTTCCCTTTAGACAACCTGCACAAAACCAACAGCAAAGTGAAGAGTAGAAAAGCAAAATGCTGCAGAGGCCAGAAATCTGAAATTTCAGCAGGTACGTAGATGCTGGAAGTGCTTAGCTTGTCAGGCAGAATCTGTGTGGAAACTCACAAATGCAACGACACACAAATGCACAGAAACACTTTCCTATCTTTATGCTTAACCTGCTGAGTAGTTGCAGCATTTTTTGTTTATTTAAAGAATTTGAAAGAATTCACTTTAAAGAATTCAGACAGAAACAATCACTCATATGGTGTCTACAGGGTACACTTCATGTTCAATGTAAAACCTCCCCTACTGTATATTCTTCAGTACAGAATGATCCTCATGTCTTGCTAGATTTTATAGGCATTTCTGAATAACCTAAATCGCATTGTTTAAACAAATTCCCCTGCTGGTGTGCTGAGAAACTAAGAGAGCAACAGAAAATTTAGACCTGCAATAAAGCACGTACAACCCGATTAAGCATCTGCTATATACCTTGAAAATGAGAGAGTGCTATATTACTTACTACAAGAGCAATAACGGAATGAAGATTGGCCTCGGGTTTACTTTCATGTTATCTTTGTGTGATAGACCCACAGCCCAGGAAGAAGAATCAACTAGGTGCGAATATAAATAACTTACACATTTATACTGCACTAGGTTCATCTTTAGAATATTTTTTCCATGAAAGAAGCAAAGGTACAAATAGACAATAGACAATAGGTGCAGGAGGAGACCATTCGGCCCTTCGAGCCAGCACCACCATTCAATGTGATCATGGCTGATCATTCTCATTCAGTACCCCGTTCCTGCCTTCTCTCCATACCCCCTGACTCCGCTATCCTTAAGAGCTCTATCTAGTTCTCTCATGAATGCATTCAGAGACTTGGCCTCCACTGTCTTCTGAGGCAGAGAATACCACAGATTTACAACTCTCTGACTGAAAAGGTTTTTCCTCATCTCCGTTCTAAATGGCCTACCTCTTATTCTCAAACTGTGGCCCCTGGCCCCTGGCACAGGCCCCAAATCATATTGCACACTGGTGATTTCTAACTTACTGCTTGGAATAAATAAGGTCACAGTACCTGTGTGACAAGTGGGGCCCATTGTTCCCGACCGACACAGGCATTTTCCTGACACAGGGTCACACTGACCATCTTTACCACAGTCGCACAGCTTCACACAGTCTTTCCCGTAATAACCTTCTGGACAACCTGGATGGGAGAAATATTGAAAATGCATGCCATGAAATATAGACATTAACAAACGCGTGAACTAACATCAGCCTAGTCACCAGAGTAGTTCAGAGCAAGCAGTGCTTTGACTTTGATAGAACCAAGGCTAGCGATAGTCAGGCACATTGTACAGTGCTCAACTCCCAGAGAAACACATATCCCCAGATGCCCAGCTGTTATCAGCCAACTGAACCATCTTTTCATCAGTTAGAGAGCGGTCCTGACTTCCCATCTACCTCATTGGAGACCTTCGAACTATCTTTAATCAGACTTTATTGGACTTTATCTTGCACTAAATGTTATACCCCTTATTCTGTATCTGTACACTGTGGACGGCACGGTTGCAATCATATATAGTCCTTTCGCTGTTTGATAGCATGCAACTAAAAAGCTCCGCAGGGATCTGTGCTGGGACCTCTGATGTTTGTGATATACATAAGTGACTTGGACAAGTTTAAATAATCTCCCTTGCTTGCATGTGATCCATGTCCCTCCATTCCCTGCACCAGACCAGGTTTAATCCTGACTCAGGGGACTGCTTGTATGGAGTTTGCACCTTCTCCCCGTACCTGCGTGGGTTTCGTCCAGATGCTCTGGTTTCTTAACACATCCCAAAGATGTGTCAGTTTGTTGTTAATTGGCCTCTATAAATTGTCCCTTGTGTGTAGGATAGAACCAGTGTACGGGTGATTGTTGGTTGGTGTGGACATGCTGCACCAGAGGGCCTGTTTCCACACTATAGCTCTAAAACTAAAGGCTCCATCTACACTTCACGCAACTTTGGAAAAGCAGCCGACAGAATCAAAGACTTGTTCCACCCGGTCATTCCTTCTTCTCCCCACTCCCATTGGGCAGGAGATACAGAAGCTTGAAAGCGTGCACCGCCAGACTCAGGAACAGGCAGTGGAGGCCAATTCATTGGATGAATTTAAAAGAGTGTTAGATAGAGCTCTAGGGGCTAGTGGAATTAAGGGATATGGGGAGAAGGCAGGCACAGGTTACTGATTGTAGATGATCAGCCATGATCACAATGAATGGCGGTGCTGGCTCAAAGGGCCAAATGGTCTCCTCCTGACCTATTTTCTATGTTTCGATGTTTCTAACAGCTTCTTCCTCTCTGTTATCAGATATCTGAAAGGTTCTTCCATAAGGTTGGGCGTTATCAAATTCACCTCTATCCTATTGCGGACATTGGACTTTGTCACTGGAACTTGTGTGCTCCAATGCTGACAACTATATGCTGCACTCTACATCTTTCCCTTTACTCTACTATTTGAACTTGAGTTCGGCTTGGTTGTATTTATGTATGGTATTAACTGATTTGATTGGATATCAAGTAAAATAAAGCTTTTCACTGTACCTCTGCACACATGACAATAATAAATCTAAACTTACACCTCATATATTAGATGAAAAGAAAAATGTCCATCCTGTGATCTAAATGACCCTGGTACTGTAGTGATGTGACGCAAAGTCCATTCAAAAGAATGCCCATAACTTTTCACCCTCTCTCCTGGATTTACAGCAATCTCATGTGGTCTCAGAATGGGGTGGTAACAGTCAAAGATATCACTGTCATCAATAAGGTAGGCACAAAATGCTGGAGTAACTCAGCGGGTCAGGCAGCATCTCTGGAGAGAAGGAATGGGTGGCGTTTCAGGCCGAGACCCTTCTTCAGACTGATGTCAGGGGAGGGGGCGGGACAAAGATAGAATGTAATCGGAGACAGTAAGACTAGTGGGAGAACTGGGAAGGGGAGGGGATGGAGAGAGAAAGCAAGGGCTATCTGAAGTTCGAGAAGTCAATGTTCATACTGCTGGGGTGTAAACTACCCTAGCGAAATATGAGGTGCTGTTCCTCCAACTTTAACACTGGCATCTTTAACTCAGCCATTCCAAATGATGTACAATTGGTACATTCAGACTCAATCTCCAAAATTAAAGCTCATTACATAAAGGATGCTGAGCCCAGTCTGAATTGTTGATGAATTCCCTGATGGTATTAACAGAGAGGTGGCTCTATAAAGTATATTGACTGGGCTACTTGTGCTGTCAGAATGCTTGACGATGTCAATGGATACCTTGAACAAGCATATCCTGGCTCAACCAACATCTGGTTGAAGAAGGGTCCCAACCCAAAACGTCATCTAACCATGTTCTCCAGAGATGCTGCTTGACCCGCTGAGTTTGACTCCAGCACTTTGTCCCCTCATGTGTAAACCAGCATCGGCAGTTCTTTGTTTCTAACATATGTATGTATTCACTGTAGCACGACCATTTACAAACGTTTACCAAATGTTCTGATTTAATTTCTGCCACTTGCTATTCTCATAAGTGATTCTATCGGACGTTTGGGACTTGAGTAACTCACCAACCGTGCAATCGGCTCCAATAAATCCAGGAGGGCAGTGGCAGGTTCCAGTCACAGTGTCACACCGACCCTCCTTTTGACACTTACATCTCTCTCGGCAGTATGGGCCATAGGTCCCCTCTGGGCAATCTGAAAGGCAAGTCTGTTCACTCTTGGAGCTTTCGTATCATTTTACACGAATACACGCAATTAATAAATCCTGCTGCCATTGATCATTTTGTGAGCCATTAATTTAACTTTATTACTGGTACGTCTAATATCCTAAAATTGCACATGGGATTTCAGCTCAAACACAGTAGCAGCATAGTTTTACAGAATCATTTTTTTACCTCATTAGAACCGCAGATTAGTTTGCCTATAGGCATACGCATCAAACATTGTTTTTAAGGCTAAGAACTTTAACCTGACAACGATATATGTACTGTAGATTAAAGGAGAGGGTTATTTGTGAAGGGATTATACTGAATGCTTGAATCATTTAGTTTGTGCCTCAGATAGGGCGGCACAGTGGCGCAGAGGTAGAGTTGCTGGCTTACAGGGACCTGGGTTCGATCCTGACTACAGGTGTTTGTATGTACGGAGCTTGTACGTTCTCCCCATGATCTGCGTGGGTTTTCTCTGGGAGCTCAGGTTTCCTCCCCACACTTCAAAGACGTACAGGTTTGTAGGTTAATTGGCTTGGTATAAATGTAAATTGTCCCTAGTGTGTGTAGGATAGCACGAGTGTGCGGGGATCATTGGTTGGTGCAGACATGGGGTGGGCCAGAGGGCTTGTTTTCCAAGCTGTATCTCTAAAACTAAAACTAAAGAACAATTGATATAACTGATCAATATTAATTTCTACAAGTGAAATTTGTCATTGCAAATTTTATGATAACACACAAATGTAATAATTATATTTACTCTTAGTAATTATTTTTACTAAGGATCTACGTAATTTAACTTAATACTTCATCAAAAAGTAAAATGTAAAATATATGAGCTATAGATAAGGAAAATCACATTGGGGAGGTTATTATGAACGTAAATATTTAACACTTTTATATTAATGATTTTGCAAGCTGCATTTTAATTCATGATTAATTCATTCATAATTTTGCAAACTAAAGAAGACCAGAAGATGGAGAAATTGACAGACTCCTGCAAAGTAGGGATCAATGTTTGCAAATCCATTGAATACTTACGGAGATCGCACTTGGTCCCATGGTAGCCAGGGAGGCAGGTGCAGTGGCCAGTAACAGGGTGGCACTCTTCATTGACTCCTGAGCACTGGCACACCTGGTTGCAATTCTGTCCATAGGTGCCTGGAGGACAACCTGAAAGGAATGCAGAACAAAAGTCAGCACATGGAAATGCTCCTACTTTCCTTATCTCCTGGAGACACCAGAATTAGTTAGGTGACATCAGCCACAATCGTATTGAAAGACAGGGCAGGATTGAGAGGCCTGGTCGACTAGTCTAGTCTCAGCTCTTATTTTCTTGTATCTTTCGTCTTTAGAGATACAGCGCAGAAACAGGCCCCCAGAGTCCGCACAGACCATCGATCACTCTGTACACTAGCACCTCTGAACAACCTTGGCCCCCAAGGACACAACTGGTTGGCTGTTTCATTCACCCATGTTCATTGTAGAGGAATTATCCCTAAGGCCTGGAGAGAGTCTAAGGTCATCGCCATCCTCAAGCCTGGGAACTCTGCTGATGATCCAGCTAGTTACTGACCCATCTCCCTCTTGTGTACATCCTACAAGCAGTTTGAGCACCTCCTGCTTGCCAGGATTTCCCCATTGGTAGAACCTGTTCTGCCCAGAGAGCAAGCTGGCTTTAGACCTGGTAGAAGCTGCGCAGATCAAGTCCTTGCCCTCACTACCAATATAGAGGCTGGCTTCCAACGTGCCCTGAAAACTGGTGTTGCTATCGTCGATCTGTCATCAGCTTTTGACACCGTGTGGAGACATGGTCTGTGGCTGAAAACTTCCAGAATCTTGAAGTGCCAAACCACCATGCGTGCCCTCTCATCCATCCTCAGCAACCGTAGAGTTAGGGTCTCGCTTGGGGACCAGACAGGTTCTGTCAGGACCCTGAATGGTGGCCTCCCCCAGGGCTTTGTCCTAGCTCCCCTACTCTTCAACATCTATGTGTGTGACATGCCAACTACCTCGTCCAGGAAGTTTGCATATGCAGATGACCTTGCTCTTGCCTACCAGGGAGCTGTCCTTGAGGATATCAGCAGAGTGCTAACCCAAGACTTGAAGGGGATGGAGGAGTCCTTCACCTTCTGGCGACTTCGCCCCGACCCATCGGAGACAACTGTCACTGCCTTTCACCTCAGCAATCGGCTCGCCAATGCAAAGCTCCTAGAGTCCTTTTGGTGAAGAATGAGGAATTCCCCAAGTACCTCGGAGTCACCCTGGACTGCACCCTCACCTATCGTGAACACCTGAAGAGGGTGGCTGATAAACTGAAAGCAAGGGTCAACATCATCAGGAAACTTGCAGGCAACAGCTGGGAATGCAATGCACACACCCTCCGTACCGCAAGCTTAGCCCTAGTCTACTCAACAGCCGTGTTTTGCTCAACAGCTTGGGCTAATAGCTGCCACACCAAACGAGTTGACACTGTCCTTAACTCTGCAATGCAGGTCATCACAGGGACGCTTAAGTCAACACCTTTGCAGTGGCTCCCTGTCCTCTCTCACATCGCCCCTCCCAGCATACGCAGAAGGGAGAGGATGTTGAAAGATTGGTGCACCAGCGAGGCTAACCCTGGCCTTCCCATCCATGCTGACTTGAACAATCTGCCTAACATGTGCCTGAAGTCTCGCAAACCCTTCTGGTCTTCGGCCAAATCCCTGGAAACTTTGACCCCAAGACTGAGTGGCTGGAAAGGTGCCAACACCAACAACGGAGAGGTCATCACAGACCCCACAGTGAAACCACCGGGATTTGACCTCCATCGCAAGCAATGGCTAACCCTGAACAGGATCCCCACCCTCCATGCAAGAACAGCCCATCACTTGCACAAGTGGGGGATGACAGACAGACAGCCCTGCTTGTGACTGCGGATATCCAGACCGGACCATCCCACACATCGTGAATGACTGCTCACTGAGGCTTTCCCAGGTGGCATCAAGGCCATCCACCCAGCAACTGATGCTGCCCTGGCCTGGATATCTATCCTCGACCAACAACTTTAGCCTGCATGCCATAGGCAAGAAGAAGACGAGCACTATCCTACACACGAGGGACAATTTGACAATTTTACCTAAATCAATTGACCTACAAGCCTGTAGCGTTTGGAATGTGGGAGAAAACCGGAGCACCCAGTCATAAGGAGAATGTACCAACTCTGTACAGACAACAGCCACAGTCGGGATCGAACTCGGGTCCCTGGTGCTGTAAGACAGCAACTCTACCGCTGCACCACTGTGGCACCCCTGCCTGTGCTGTGTCCTTGTCTGCCTAACAGTTAGCGGGCAACCTGTGCCATATAAACGCTGAAGTAAATTTTGTGTCCTTGCTCAATGATGATAGCTAGCTGCTGACTGAAAATACTAGGCCAATGATACATCTAATCCATAAATAATCTAGAACTGCAGATGCTGGTTTGTCAAGGAAAGACACAAAGTGCCGGAGTAACTCAGCAGGTCAGGCAGCATCCCTGGAGAACATGGACTGGTGACGTTTCTGGTCGGGACCTTTCTTCAGACTGATACATACATCTAATCTATCTTGGCATCATGTTCAGCACAGACATTGTAGGCTGAAGGGCCAGTTTCTGTGCGGTTTGGTTTATGTTCTATATGTAATGTCATCTATTGTCTAATGTTTGAGGGACAATTAATGTAGAAAGAGACAGAAAAAGGTAAGACGCATATGGACATAGAAAATCGTGCAGGAGTTGACCACTTAGCTCTTCAAACCTGTTCTGTCATTCAGCAAATCCGTTAATTCAAATTACATTCCCACTTTCTCCTTACACCACAATGTTTTTGTGTCCAGTAATCTATCTACCTTTCTTAAATATACTGAGTAACATGGCCTCCACCATCTTCTGTTGTAGAGAATTCCACAAGCTCTCCACCCTCTGAGTTAAGAGGCTTTCCTCATCTCACTCCACACAATATCTTACTCATATTCTACAGACGACCAGCCAAGGAAAACACCTTCCCCATAATCCAATAACAAGGAACTGGAGAACATAGATAGGTGACATTTGGAGTTAGGACCCTTCTTCAGAGTGAAAAGAATGTTGTTGGAGAGATGTTGGAGGCAGTCTGAGTGATGTTGAAAGCACCAAGGGGCGTTGCGGCCATTTTGACAAAGCTGAGTGGCTGGGCAAGTATAAAGCAGATTCAGTGTAACATGGATAAATGTGAAGTTATCAACTTCTGCAGCTAAAACTGGAAGGCAGAACATTATTGGAATGGTGATGGATTGGGAAAATGCTGATGTACAAAGGGAGCTGCTTGTCCTTGTACACTAGTCATTGAGAATAAAAATTGAGGTGCAGCCAGTAAGTAAAAAGACAAATAGTATGCTGGCCTTCACTGCAAAGGTTTTGTGTAATGAAGTACTTGCCACAACTAGATCGGCCCTTGGTGAGACCGTACCTGGATTATTGAGTGTAGTTTTGATGGCCTTGTATAATACAGGATGTACTAGGCCTTGAGGTAGAGCAGCGAAGGATCACCAGACTGAGTCCCAGAATGGCTAGACTATCAAATGAAGAGAGATATTGTGTTGACTTCACTGGAGCTTAGAAGAATGAGAGAGGATTTCATTGAAACGTTAAAATGCTCTGGCAGGGATAAACAGACTGGATCATGGGGGACACACAAAATGCTGGAGTAACTCAGTATCCCTGGAGAACATGGATAGGTGATGGCTGGACTGTTGAAAGAATGGAGCGACTGGGCTTGGATATGGGGAGAAGGCAGGAACGGGGTACTCATGGTGAATGATCAGCCATGATCAAGGTGAATGGCGGTGCTGGCTCGGAGGGCCAAATGGCCTACTCCTGCATCTATTGTCTACTGTGATGTTTTGGGCCGAGACCCTTCTTCAGTCCTGGCCTTAAAAAACACCCATCCATGTTCCCCAGAGATGCTACCTGAGCCGCTGAGTTACTCCAGCATTTTGTGACTTTCTGGGATACCAACCTCTGCATTCCCTTGTTTCTGCTTTTCGTTTTTCTAACCAGTTCCTCCTTTTCATTAGATGCCTGGTCCCCTTGGATTTCTGGAAATGTATGTGTGTCCACTTCTGTCAGGACAGAGCCATCAAATTTGTTTAATGGTCCTGTCATTGTGGGAGGGGGATGGGGGAAGGAAAGGAGAGAGACATTTCACTGCCATAAACTCACAAAATGGCATTACTCGTCACCACTTGAGTCCAGCACACAGTTCTGAATGCCACATCACAACTAATATGTAATGAATGGCACAGGAGAGGTTGCAGAGGCAATTTACGACGATGTTGCCAGGGTTCAATCACAAACAATTTGATAAGGCAAAATTGTTTTCTTATTTACTCTACCTCTCTGGTGAACTTACACATCTAACTACGAAGCTGTAGAGGATTATGAGGCCCCAGGTGGAGTAAACTGGAAGGGTCTATTTCCCTTCGCAGAGCAATCTAAAAGCAGTCGGCATAGATTTAAAGCAATGAATTAAAATGGGAGATGGGAAGACGTCTGTTCATTTGGAGAGAGTCGGGCTCACTGCCCCAAAGGGGAGAAGAGGCAAGGGATATGGGGAGAAGGCAGGGATGGGGTACTGATTGTGGATGATCAGCCATGATCACAGTGAGTGGCGGTGCTGGGGCAAAGGGCCAAATGGCCTCCTCCTGCACTTATTGTCAATGATCTATTGTCATATATTGTCTTTCTGCTGACTGGATAGTACGCAACAAAAGCTTTTCACTGTACCTGTGACAATGTGACATGTGACAATAATCTAAATTAAACGTAACATAAATAAACGAAATAAACATAACATAAACTAAACATAACCCATTCCTTCTCTCCAGAGATGCTGCCTGACCCACTGAGTTACTCCAGCATTTTGATATTGGCAAAATTGTGATTGATATTGACTCCTTGTTGAGCAACCTTTTGATTCTATATTGTCACTAATGTTTTCAGATTTCTCCCTATTTTTCTTCCAATCTCTGCAATCACCTCCAATCCAATAACACTCTGCACTCCATCAGGTCTGCCCATCTTAAATATCCCTGAATTTAAATGTTCCACTTCTGGCTTCAGATCCACAAACTGTTGGAAAGTGAATTCTCCACCAAGATCTCTCCTCATCTATACCTCTTCTCCTCTACAAGATTCCTTAAAACCTAACTCTCTCCTCAAGCTGGTGCAGATATTGATCATATTGAATGGCGGTGATGGCTCGAAGGGCTGAATGGCCTACTCCTGCACCTATTGTCTATGTTTCTATGTTTCAAGTCCCTGGTCAAGGTTCCTAATAGCTCCTGATCTAATTAATATGTTTTGAAAATGCTTATATACAAAATCCCTGCAGTGTAATAGCTAACATAAAGGCATTGTATGGATGGAAGCTGTTGTTGGTATTACTAAATCCATTATGTCAACCAGTTAAAAGAATTCATTATAGACAATAGACAATAGACAATAGGTGCAGGAGGAGGCCATTCGGCCCTTCAATGTGATCATGGCTGATCATTCTCGTGGAATAAAAGTATAACAGTATAACAGAGCTTTATTTGTCGTTCGGTACCGAAGTACCGAACGAAACTACATAGCAGTCATAGAAAAAAAAAGAACACAAGACACATAACCCCAACACAAACGTCCATCACAGTGACTCCAAACACCCCCTCACTGTGATGGAGGCAACAAAACTTCCACTCTCTTCCCCACGCCCACGGACAGACAGCTCGTCCCCGACCGACCCGCACAGTCCCCGCACCGGGCGCTGAAACATCTCGCGGCCGAACCGGGCGATGAAAGGCCCGCGACCAAGCCTTGCGCAGCTAAGTCCCGTGGTCGAGCCGCACCGGGCGATGTAAAGTCCCGTGGTCGAGCCGCACCAGCGGTGAAAAGTCCCGCAGCCGAGCCGCACCGGGCGATGTAAAGTCCCGTGGTCGAGCCGCACCAGCGGTGAAAAGTCCCGCGGCCGAGCCGCACCGGGCGATGCTAAGTCCCGCAGCCGAGCCGCACCGGGCGATGTTAAGTCCCGCAGCCGAGCCGCACCAGCGATGTTAAGCCCCGCAGCCGAGCCGCACCAGCGATGTAAAGCCCCGCAGCCGAGTTGCACCGGGCGGTGTTAAACCCCGCAGCCGAGCTGCACCGGGCGGTGTTAAGCCCCGCAGCCGAGCTGCACCGGGCGGTGTTAAGCCCCGCAGCCGAGCTGCACCGGGCGGTGTTAAGCCCCGCAGCCGAGCTGCACCAGGCGATGTTAAGCCCCGCAGCCGAGCTGCACCGGGCACTGTTAAGTCCAGCGGCCAAGCCGCACCGGGGGATGTAAAGTCCAGCGGCCAAGCCGCACCGGGGGATGTTAGGCCCCGCAGCCGAGCCGCACCCCGCGCCGTGAGGAAGAGAAAAGTTCCCCCCCCCCCACACCCACACCACCACCCCTTCCCACACATACACAACCAAAAAAAAATATATAAAAACCATCCCAACACCGTCACACAACAAAAAAAAGGAAAAAAAAGACGGACAGACTGCTAGTCAGCCGCTGCCGTTAGGCGCCGCCATCTGATCAGCCATTCTCATTAGCTTTAGCAAATCAAGTGTTCTCTAGAGTGTTGGGTGCTTATAAAGTAAAAACTTTAGTTTGTAACTATAATCTGAAGAAGGCTCCCAACCCAAAACGTCACATGTCCATGTTCATCAGAGATGCTGCCTGACCCGCTGAGTTACTGAGTCTGAAGAAGGGTCTCGACCCATTCCTTCTCTCCAGAGATGCTGCCTGACCCGCTGAGTTACTCCAGCATTTTGTGTCCACCTTAAACATAACATGCCCTCCAGATCAAGGAGTAAAATCTGACTTTTGACTGATCTGAGTTTAATCCTTACTCTCTTCACAACCGTTGCCAGTGAACCCCGCAGGACAGCCACACTCTCCGGTGACGTGGTTGCAGGCAATGCCAGACAGGCACTCACATCTCTGGTCACAGTCCACTCCATAGTAACCGGGCAAGCATGCTGCAAGAGAATTAAAACACTGTCAAACACTCTCCTGAATCCAAAACCTTTAACTGATAATAAGTAATTTTATGAGTCTTGTGGTTCATAAGGTCACAAGTGATAGGAGTAGAATTTGACCATTCGGCCCATCGAGTCTACTCCGCCATTCAATCATGGCTGATCTATCTCTCCCTCCTAACCCCAATCTCCTGCCTTCTCCCCATAACCTCTGACACCCGTACTAATCAAGAATCCATCTACAGTATCTCTGCCTTAAAAATATCCATTGAAATATTCCAAGTTTTCAGCAACTATTATTAACGCTGCAGAATATGAATAAAAGATTGGAACTTACATATGTGGGCTAATATGACTAGCTTGTTAGAAAAAAATGTGTGGCTGTCTTAAATTCTATTGCATTTCACGTTATGTGTTTAATAGAACTATATTCAACACAAGACCAAAGAGTTTGCCACACATTAATTATAGCTTGGAAGCTGACTAAAGAAGCTGACTAAAATGACATGCAGTAAAGACCATTTTCTGGATTATTTACAGTGGGAACAGTGCACACATATTTGAACCTTCCATCTCTTCACTGATTTCTCTTGCCGGCAGTGGTGAAAGTCACACTGGGCAGCCTTGCAGCAATATTAAAACATTGGCACCAGTTTCAGCATTTCCTTATTGAATTATACGTGCACAGTCCCAAAGATGGTACTCATTCCTCTGCGCAATAACGGTAAATGCCAATAGTTTTGCCGTGATAAAAACAGACCCGATAAGTGATACGGCAATGTCAGCTAATTTGACAGGATTTTGGTTTGTGTTCACAAGTAGATCATAGAAACATGGAACACAGAAACATAGGTGCAGGAGTAGGTCATTCAGCCCTTCGAGCCAGCACCGCCATTCAATATGATCATGGCTGATCATCCAAAATCAGTACTCCCGTTCCTGCTTTCTCCCCATATCCCTTGATTCCGTTAGCCCGAAGAGCTATATCTAACTCTCTCTTGAAAACATCCAGTGAATTGGCCTCCACTGCCTTCTGTGGCAGAGAATTCCACAGATTCACAACTCTCTGGTTGAAAAGGTTTTTCCTTATGCTAGTCCTAAATGACCTAGATCCTGGAAATAGGTCCACCAATATGCTAAATATTGCTAAATATATTATTTTTAGTTTAGTTTAGTTTAGTTTAGAGATACAGCACGGAAACAGGCCCTTTGGTCAACCGGGTCCGTGCCGACCAGCGATCCCCACACATTAACACTATCCTACACTCACTAGGGACAACTTTTACATTTACCAAGCCAATCAACCTACAAACCTGTACGTCTTTGGAGTGTGGGAGGAAACTGAAGATCTCGGAGAAAACCCCCGTGGGTCTCAGGGAGAAAGTACAACTCCGTACAGACAGCACCCATAGTCGGGATCGAACCCAGGTCTCCGGTGCTGCATTCGCTGTAAGGCAGCAACTCTACTGCTGCGCCACCGTGACCGCCTGGTGGCGCGGTTGTTGCAAACCATACCCCTATTGGTTCAAAGCAACATAATATGGCTGCACATCAAGTGGTCGAAACAAATATAAGTTGGTACCTGTGATTTAACGACTGGATCTCCCATTCAGTAGACAGCCCGGGGTATAACTTACGTTTGTCGCATCTCTTGCCCCTCCAGCCTCGGGTACACTGGCAAGCCCCTGTCTTGTGGTGACAGGAAAAAGCATTTTTGCACTGGCATCTTTCCTCACAGTGCTCCCCATGATATCCTGCTGGGCAAGCTAGAAGACCAAACCAAATGTCAAACTGGTTCATTATACTGTGCACAAGTGACTCTGCTATCTTAATTTCAGCGCCACAAAACAATTCAGGATGGATTGACTCCATCTTGGGCCTAGGAATAAAGTGCTGTGTCAGTGATACCACTTCCCCATCAATGTACTCCTTACACAGTGTTTACACTCACAGAGTCATACAGTGTGGAAACTGGCCCTTCAGCCCAACTTGCGTGTGCCAACCATGATGCCCCATCTACACTAGTCCCACCTACCCACATTTGGCCCATATACCTCTAAGCCATGCCTATTCATGTATCTGTCCTCATGTCTCAAAAGGTTGTTATAGCACCCACCTCAACTACCTCCCCTGGAAGTTCATTGCATATACTCACCAATCTCTATGGGCATAATGTTGCCCCTCAGGTTCCTATTAAATCTTTCCCCTCTAACCTTAAATCTATGTCCTCTCGTTCTTGATTCGCCTACTCTGGGTAAAAGACTGTGCATCTACCCTATTATTCCCCTCATGATCTTATGCGCGTCTCTAGGATCATCCCTCATCCTCCTCCACTCCAGGGAACAGAGTCCTAGCCTGCCCAACCTCTCCTAACAGCTCAGCCTCTCAAACCCTGACAATATCATTGTAAATCTTCTCTGTTCTCTTCCCAGCTTAACAAGGGGTCACAGTTTAAGGATAAGGGGGAAGTCTTTTAGGACCGAGATGAGAACGTTTTTTTTCACACAGAGAGTGGTGAATCTGTGGAATTCTCTGCCGCAGAAGGTAGTTGAGGCCAGTTCATTGGCTATATTTAAGAGGGTGTTAGATGTGGCCCTTGTGGCTAAAGGGATCAGGGGGTATGGAGAGAAGGCAGGTAGGGGATACTGAGTTGGATGATCAGCCATGATCATATTGAATGGCGGTGCAGGCTCGAAGGGCCGAATGGCCTACTCCTGCACCTATTTTCTATGTTCTATGTTCTAATATATTTCCTGCAGCAAGGTTAGCAAAACTGAGCGCAATACTCCGAACATGGCCTCACCATCATCCTGTACAAGTGTAACATAACTCAAAAGGTTTAAAACAGAAACTGACGCTCATATCATTTATCTGGTAGTTAACGTTCTGCTGCCTTTGCTCTGGTCGGATTGGGAGAAAATCCAAGATATGGCACGGACAAGTCTCCTGAAGATAGTGGCAGGGTGGCTGGTGGAAAGGGAGAGAGCAAGCTAGGACAACGACTGCAGTTTAAAAAAAATAAAATGGAGCATGGCACCCATCAACAGAGGTAGTCATTCTAGAGCTGGCCTCTTCATTTAATGCAACTGAACAAATGGACATGCAAAGACTAACCATTACATAGGCTTTCCAGTTTCTTTAGTTCTAGGACATTTATCAGAATCAGAATCAGAATCAGAATTACCTTTATTTGTCATCCAAAAAACAAGTCTTTTGGACGAGATTTCGTCACCCACAGTCCAACAATAAGAGCAATGATATTTGGACAGGTATATGGGATAGGCAAAGTTAGAGGGATATGGGCCAAACATGGCTAGGTGGGACTAGCGAAGATGGGGCATCTTGGTCGGCATAGGCAAGTTTTGCTGAAGGGCCTGTTTCTGTGCTAGGAATCTATGGCACTATGCTCGTATCGCTGAAACAAAAATCCTGCAGATGCTGGAAATCTGAAGCAAAGCGCAGAAAACACTGGACATGCTCAGCAGGCTAGATTTTTCATGCAGTTCCCGAATACAAAAGCAGGGATGTAATGCTGCAATGCTGAGGCTTTATAAGGCACTGGTCGGACTGCATTTGGAGTATTGTGAGCAGTTTTGGACCTCATATCTGAGGAGAGGTGTGCTGACATTGGAGAGGGTCCAGAGGAGGTTTACAAGAATGATCCCAGTGATGATTGGGTTAACGTACAATGAATGTTTTACGGCTCTGGGCCTGTACTCACTGGACTTTAGAAGGATGAGGGAGAGTCTAGGACTAGAGGGCACAGCTTCAGAATAAAAGGACATACCTTTAGAAAGGAGGTAAGGAAGAATTTCTTTAGTCATAGGGTGGTGAATCTGTGGAATTTATTATTTACTTACGGGTTTGGCACTTTTCCCCGACCCAGCCGCGCCTGCAAGTGCACTGTCCAGTGAGTCGGTTGCAGGTTCCCCCGTTACTGCAGCGGCAGTGTTGCTGACAGCCTTCCCCAAACCGTCCGTCTTCACACTCTGAACACAAGCACACAGCCGGGTTGGTTCCACGGACCCTCGCAGTGAATAACATTAGGCATTACTTTCATTCCAGGTTCTGACCACCTACTCACCCAGCTCACAGGCGATACCAGTCCACCCCTTGGGACAGCCGCACGACCCACTCACGGGGTCACACTCCGCTGAATCCCTGCAGATGCAGTGTTGCAGGCAGTTCAATCCATACAACCCTGATGGGCAACCTATCAGGTCCAAAATGGGCAAATCAATACCTCGATAAAGTGGAAAACTACTGCAATGTATAATCTTGACTTTTTATCACTTATCAGGGCAACCTTAAGAGTGGAGACATGATTCAGATCCAATGCAAAGAAAGGAGAAACTCTCTTCAGATCCATTCGCTGTTGGCCAGCTGAGTCTGAGCCAAACTAAATCTTTACCCAATGGACATCAATTCAAACAAGGACAATACAAATCATGTATTTGATTGACCTCACAGTAGATGCACAAAGATGGTAGAGGCCATACGGTCTCCATGAAAGAGCAAGTGCTTTGGTTAGCTTTACAAAATAACTTTAGTTTGAAAATGGCATTTTTTTCAGAACCCCAGTCATTTATTAAACTATTGAGCTGAAGTCTTTTTATATCAATGCAAGGAGTATTATGGATAAAATAGGTCCACAGAGCCTGCATTCGTGCATGGTACCACGGTGTTGTGGCTGCTATGGAGATGTGGTTGCAAGAGGGACAGGAACCCCAGGGTTTCAACCTTCCAGGGTTTCAATGTTTCAGATGTGATAGTGAGGAAGATAGAAAATAGGGAGAGTCGAGGTCATAGAGTGATACAATGTGGAAACAGGCCCTTCAGCCCAACTTTCTCACACTGGCCAACATGTCCCAGTTATACTCGTCCCAGCTGCCCGTGTTTGGTCCATATCCCTCCAAACCTGCCCAATCCATGTGCCTGTCTAACTGTTTCTTAAACGTTGGGATAGTCCCAGCCTCAAATACCTCCTCTGGCAGCTTGTTCCATACACCCACCACCCTTTGTGTGGATTTGCGTAACTAATGAGAGAGAACGTCACAGCTGGGGCATACTGGAGGGTTCATCCTCTCAGCAATATGAATAGAGCTCAACATATGTAGGCAGAGTTGTAAAGGAGTATGGTTTGCTTGCCTCCATCGGTCGAAGCGTTGAGCATAAGAAACAGGAAATCATGTTGCCACTTTATAAAACTTTGGTTAGGTTGCTTTTGTAGTGTTGTGTGCAGTTCTGGTTGCCCCGTTACAGGAAGGGTTTGAAGACTTTAGAGATGGTGCTGAAAAATGTTACTGGAATGTTGCCTGGATTGGAGGGTATTAGCAATATGGAGAGGTTGGACAAGCTTGGATTGTGTTCTCTGAAATGTCAGAGGCTGAGGGGGGACCTGATAGAAGTTTATAAAATTATATGAGAAGCCTATATCAGGTAAACAGCCACAACCTGTTCCCCAGAGTGGAAACATCAAATATTAGAGGGCGAGAGTGCAGGGAGGGATGCAAAATATTAACGTGAGAGAGGGTGGGGGAGTCTAAAGGGACTGTGTGGGTTAGGTTTTTTTTTACTCAGAGAGAGGTGGGTGCCTGGATTGCATTGCCAAGGTGGTTGAAGCAGATACGAGAGCGGGCTTTTTAGACAGACACATGAATATGCAGAATTGGAGAGGTAAGGATCTGAAGCTGAACGGAATACTTGAATTTGGCATCATGTTCAACACAAACATCACGGTGCAAAAGGCCTTGTCCTGCGCAGTCCTGCGGTATATTGTCAATGGTGCTCTCACCACCACCACCTAACAAATGCCACACAACCCCTCATCACCAGCCCTGCACCATTTCAATGGTAAAGACTCAGCCATAAATGGTGTGATGGAGACAATTAGTTAGGGAATGGAGCATCAATATAATTTGATATTTCCTGCCCAGAGTGGGGGAATCGAGGACCAGAGGACTTTGGCTTAAGATTTAATTCGAGTCTGAGGGGTAACTTTTTCTCACAAAGGGTGGTGGGTGTATGGAACTAGCTGTCAGAGGAAGTAGTTGAGCCAGGAACTATTGCAAGGTTTAAGAAATAGTTAGACAGGTACACGGATAAAATAAGTTCGGAGGGATATGGGCCAAACTCAGTCAGCTGGGACTAAAGTAGCTGGAACATGTTGGCTGGTGTGAGCAAGTTGGCCAGTAGGGCCTGTATCCGCATTGTATGACTCTATGACTCTATATTATAACTTTGAAACCTCATGCCTATGAAGGATGTGATGGATTGGTAATGAGACAAAGCCATTAATGCTGGGATACAGATGTTGCAATACCTATCACCAGGTTAATGCGGACACATGGCATCATGACAAGGTCCAAAACCCAGCAGGCCCAACCCAGTCCTGTTTATACTTGCTTACGTTGTTGACACCTGGTTCCTGTCCACCCAGGAATGCAGAGGCACTGGCCGGTCACACGATCACACGTCGCATTATTGTAGCAGTCGCAACGTTGGCTGCAGCCTTCACCATATCGCAGGTCACTACAGGCTGGGAACGGAAAACAAAAACTCAGTGCGGCATTCACTCGCTTCAGTGCCAAGCGCCGAGCAAACAGCACAAAAATGTGTCGCAAAAGCAACCATTCCAGAACAAAATCAACATTCTGCTGATAAATGGCCGGCTGTCCCCTTGCAATGGATTAAAAAAAAATTAAAATTAGTGCTCTCATTGTCTGAAGCAAAATGGCTGTTTCTCCACGATGAGTGTTTGACATTTGGTAATGGTTTTGGGAGCACAAGAGATATTTTCAGAACTTGCAGAACATGGATAGAAATAAACCCAACAGTGAGGAAGATGGTAACAGACCCTTGGAGGACTTGCATGGACTGGTGAAAACGATAGACTGAGGGAAAGTAAATGATCACAGAGGGTGTTTGTATTTTCTAGAGCGCCCTAAAGTAGATGCGTAATGTGAGATACAGTGGATTTATAAAACTTCCTTCACCATGCACCTGCCCCCATCCCGAAAGTTAAGTTAAGCTTACGTTGGTTGCACTGCGGTCCCAGCCATCCAGGAAGACAGTGGCACATTCCCGTTGCAGGTTCACATCTGGCACCATTCCTGCACTTGCACATCTGCTGGCAGTCAAAGCCATGAAAGCCATCAGGGCAGGCTGGGGATGAGAAAGATGCACTTGGATCAGGAGCTGGAGCAGCTATTAAATCGGCATTACAAAGAATCCCACAAGGCCTACTGCCACATAATTCAACAGGAGGCAATAATGTATTGAAAGAGTAAATACATATATATTCAGTTTTGACGTTTACGCTTAAGTGGTGCTCTCAGTGAGGGTCAGATTGGGAGAAGGACAGTAGAGCATGGTGGTGCAGCAGTAGAACTACTGCCTTACAGCGCCAGAGACCCGGGTTCGATCCTGACTATGGGTGCTGTCTGTACGGAGTTTGTACGTTCTCCCCGTGACTGCGTGGGTTTTCTCCGAGATCTTCGGTTTCCTCCCACACTCCAAAGACATAGTTAGCTTGGTATAAAATGTAACTTGTCCCTAGTGTGTGTAGGATAGTGTTAATGTGCGAGGATCGCTGGTCGGTGCGGACTTGGAGGGCCGAAGGGCCTGTTTTCGCGCTGTACTCCTAAACTAAACTAAACTAACATTATGTGGTATTAACCTCACAGACGTAGGAGGAGGAAGGTTGGGCAGGAATGCATTGATACTGGATTTATTGTAGCTGACAATGCAGGGGTGAACAAGAGACCTTACATGGTCACGTCCGGTCATTAAATTCACTGGAAATACCAACACTCCATGGCCACTGGGTGGCAAGCTAACAGACGCAAAGACTGACTGCATCAATGAACTCCTGGCTAGTCTCTCCATATCCATTTTCCACCCAAAATTCCACTGTTCACATTTCTCAATTCACACCAAGTCTCGCTCACACGGCGATCTGCACAAGCTGCCCTCTACCAGCTCCCGGTGAAACAAATCCTCAGTTTTATCATTCTCATTCCTATTTTCAAGTCCATTCACATTCTTGCTATTCCCTATTTCCATCATAGAAAATCATCCAGAATATTTAAAATACTTTCAAAGTGATAACCAGTGAACAGTAACAAATTAACATTTAATCTATTTAAATCACTGGTTCGGATAAAGCTCAGTTTATACCCAGCAGGATTAAGACTTTTGGAATGAGTTGCTGAAATAAAAATTATATTGCCACCTTTCAGAATAAGAAAGAGGAGTAAAAAGCCTAATCGAGCCAATTAAAATGAAAATATTTTTTTTTCACTCAATGGAACAAAATAAGCTCTGAGGGTGGAAAGGACATGCTTGTAGTGTAGTAGCTCTGGCACAATGGTGTTAAAAGCAGAGCTAAAATCCACAGAATCCTGGCATAGGTCCCCTTGTGGTCTAGGTGCTGGAGGATGAAGTGCAGGCCTAGGTTGACTGCGTCATCCATTGATCTATTGGCCCTGTATGCAAACTGCAGGTGGTCCAGCAGGGGTTTCTGATGTTTTTCAGCTGGGCCAGCACAAGTCTTTCAAAGGTCTTCATGACTACAAATCCCACTCAGATTATGAAATGCTGTTCCAAATTTCAGATGGTAACTCCCCAACTTTGTTCAAATATATAATATATATATATATATATATACATACACTGATCAGCCAAAACATTATGACCCGATGAGCCAACACATTATGACCACCTGCCTAATATGCTGTTGGTCCTCCGTGTGCAGCCCCATACGCAGCAGGGTGCGATGCACTGTGTATTGTGACACATTCCTCCCGTCACCACCATTAACATTTTCTGTGACTTGTGCCACGGTAGACCTTCTGTCGGTTCAGACCAGACGGGATAGCCTTTGTTGCCCTCGCGCATCGATGAGCCTTGGCCGCCCAACACCCTGTCGCCAGTTTGTGGTTTGTCCCTCCTCGGACCACTGTCGGTAGGTACTCAACACTGCTGACTGGGAGCACCCCACAAGCCTTGCCGTTTCAGAGATGCTCTGACCCAGTCATTTGGCCATTACAATTTGGCCCTTGTCAAAGTCGCTCAGGTCTTTACTCCTGCCCATTTCTCCCGCATCCAACACATCAACTTCAAGAACTGACTGTTCACTTGCTGCCTAATATATCCCACTCATTGACAGGTGCCATTGTAACAAGATAATCACTGTTATTCATTTTGCCTGTCAGTGGTCATAATGTTTTGGCTGATCGGTTATAGACACGTTTTACGCTGCATCCTCAGTGAACACAGGAGGGCGCTGTTCACCGCTGCTCTGAAACAAACTGCAGCAGACCATTTCTCTGCCTCTGAAAACTGGTGAAGGATCTCGACCCAAAACTTCACCCATTCATTTTCTCCAGAGATGCTGCCTGTCCCGCTGAGTTCCTCCAGCATTTTGTGTCTATCTTCGGTGTAAACCAGCACCTGCAGTCCCTTCTTACACAAGAAAATTTGATGAGCATTTGACAGCACTGGGCCTCTAATCGCTGGAGTATCGAAGTGTGAAGGGGGACCTCATTGAAACTTACCAAATAGTGAACGGCCTGGATAGAGTGGATGTGGAGAGGATGTTTCCACTGGTGGGAGAGTCTTTGACCAGAGGGCACAACCTCAGAATTAAAGGACATTCCTTTAGGAGAGATGAGGAGGAATTACTTTAGTCAGAGGGTAGTGAATCTGTGGAATTCATTGCCACAGAAGGCTGTGGAGGCTCTCAATGGATATTCTTAAGTCAGAGATAGATAGATTCTTGACTAGTACGGGTGTCAGGGGTTATGGGGTGAAGGCAGGAGAATGGGGTTAAGAGGGAGAGATAGATCAGCCATGACTGAATGGCGGAGTAGACTTGACGGGCTGAATGGCATAATTCAGCTCCTATCACTTCTGAATTTATGAACTTATGAAATATTAGCGTTCAGAGGATTCCAAATTTATTTTCCATCCACAATTGTTATATTTACTTGTGCAAGCTGATTGATTTAGTGTGTGTTCAGTGCTCTAGTGATAATCGCATGGATACTGATCGTTTCGCTGAATATCCTCGCTCAGTCCGCCTTGGCTTATGAGATGCCACGATTGCCAAACACTTTACCTCCCCTTCCCATTCCCACACTGACCTTTCTGACTTGGGCCTCCTCCACTGTTAGAATGAGGCCAAACTTCAAGCAACCATTGCATTCCCTCTCTCTCTGCCCCTCCCCCAGCCTAATCGTCCGACTAGTTTCACTGTCTGCCTGCTTAGTTTCATTGTTTGTATCCACTGGGTATCACCTTCTCCACAGCCACCAATGGAGCATTGTTGGTTCCACCTTTCCTTGATCATCGGTGCTGGCTTTGATCTGTCCTTTTCATACCTTTCATTCATTTGTTCTTTGTATCTTTTCGTACCTCTAGTTTCCCTTTCCCCTGACTCTGTCTGAAGAAGGGTCTCGACACCTATTCCTTCTCTCCAGACATGCTGCCAGCCCCGCTGAGTTCCTCCAGCATTTTGTGTCTAGCTTCTAAATAATCTCAAGATGTGCACTATCACGATCTGGTTACCTGGTATTATTGAATATCTATTGTGTTGTTGATTATTTCTCGTGTTGTTGCATTAATGTGCCTGTGAAGTTACAATGTCATTGGTCTGTCCCTGAAGCATTTGACAATTCAACACTCTTGACTTATCTCTTGACTCTTTAAGGACTTTACAACTAATTAAATAGACTATTCACCGTTACAGTGACAGAACAAGCAGAATATTTCCCCCACTGTAAGATCGCACAAGCAACTGAGAGTCAAGTGTAAACATATTGTAGACTTAAGCAAGGTTGGTGGAGAGAGAGAGTGCAACACCGCCCCCACAGAATCGTGTGTGGGGCCTTTTGTTGTGGATGCCTCAGATAGATGACAGGATTCTGGTTCCACATTTCATCCTAAAGACTACATCTCTGAGTGCCCCATCAATATTGCTGTGGACCATCAGCCTTGACAATATGTTTATAATCCGCACACTGGTCTCCTGTCGTTATTCGAGACCAGCATCTGGAACAACATTTCGAAGGCCAGCATCACAACAACAGCTCGGCCTGATCTCGAGGTGTAGAATGTTGCATTTAATGAGATATTGAACTGCATGTATGTCCTCCAGTTCTTTAGTTCTTTAGGCTAAGATTGTGAACACTTACCTTATCAGCCATGATCACAATGAATGATGGTGCTGGCTCGAAGGGCCGAATGGCCTACTCCTGCACCTATTGTCTATTGTCTATTGTCTATGCCTCTCATGACATTGTAGACGTCAATACGTTCACCCCTCAAACTCCCACTCTTGCGTTAGTTTGTTGTCAAAGAACCGTATTGAGACATTACGGACGGTTAACTTGACAGAAGAGCTACAACTGTAACCAGTATCAGAGCAAGAAATCATTCTCCAGTATTCCTGAACATTTCTTGACCATTGATAAATCAACGTGAGCATGGACCGGTCACTCTCTATCACACAGTGAGATCCTCCCCGAGAGATTCCAGACCAAGCTACAGCCAAATCATAAACATATTGCAGACACTAACTGGACAAGTAGGGTGTCATCCTGAAAGGACACAAAGTGCTGGAGTAACTCAGCAGGTCCGGCAGCATCCCTGGAGAAAGTGGATCGGTGTCTTTTTGGGTTGAGACCCTTCTTCAGACAGATTGATTGTAGGGGGCGGAGAAGAAAGCAGATGGTTGGTACAAAGGCCAGAGATAAGAATAATGGGTGTGAGACAGGTTTGAAGAGTTGCGGATTGTGAAGTCAGGAGGAGAAAAGTAGCCAGGGAGGGGGGCAAGGAGCTAAATAGGCGAGAGTGCCAGAGCAGAAAGGTAGTAAAGGGTAGTGGGGGGGAGGGGGGGGTGGAGGAGAGAAATAGGTGGGAGCAATTGTTCCAGCTGCTTGTAAAAAAATCCCCCCCCACTGCCTATGTCAACCTATTACCTGCCACACTTTGTCCTGCCTCTCCCCATTCCCAGCTTGCTTCTCCCCCCCAACAATCAGTCTGAAGAAGGGTCCCGACCCGAAACGTCACCCATCCATGTTCTCCAGAGATGCTGTCTGACCTGCCGGGTTACTCTAGAAACTTTGTATCCTTTTGTGCATTAACCAGCATCTGATGGTCTTTGATTCTACTAGGTGATTTTTTCCAAGAATAAATTGCTTGACAATTATAAAATTTAGCAAGGGAAAAGTGTTCCGAATTAGTTACTAACTGATACCATATTTGCAGCAATATTGTTCTTTTACATCAGACTAACAAGGAGAGTAGGAGGTTGAGAAGTAAACATATTGAGGTATACAAAATCATGAGAGGCATAGATAATGTAAATGTTCACAATCACAGTGTAAAGGCATCCTGAACTGGAGGACATACATTTAAGCTGAGACAGGAAAGATTTAAAAGAGATATCTGAGAGACAATTTCTTCTCACAGGGCGTGGTGGATACATGGGACAAACTGCCAGAGGAAGACATTTAGACAGGTTTCCTGACCTACCATCTACCTAATTGTAAACCCTCGTATTACCTTTAATCGGCCAGTCAATCATGGCTGATCTATCTCTCCCCCTCATCCCCATTCTCCTGCCTTCTCCCCACAACCCCTGACACCCGTACTAATCAAGAATCTATCTATCCCTGCCTTAAAAATATCCATTGACTTGGCCTTCTGTGGCAATGAATTCACCACCCTCTGACGAAATAAATTTCTCCTCATCTCCTTCCGAAAGGAATGCTCCTTTATTCTGAGGTTATGATCTCCGGTCCTAGACTCTGCCACTGGTGGAAACATCCTCCCCATATCCTCTCTACCCAAGTGTTTACTATTTACTATTTGGTAAACCCATACATCTTTGGCACATGGGAGGAAACCAGACCTCCAGTGGAAATCCTGCTTGTCATAGGGGAAACATGCAACGTCAATGCAGATACCAGCATGTCTATAAAGAGATTCATGGTATCATCCCCAGTAACACATCTCACTTTATTCAATCCAATACCCAGAAATTTTCAAGACAGTCCTCAGGTCACTTCATTTATACTAGAATTAGAGCAAACAAAAATAGCTACCTCCAGTCACTATATCCATGGACTATCCCAGAGTGGAACATCCTTCCCGACACCACCAGATGTGCACCAACCTTGTCACTCTTCAAGGCACAGCTCAACAACTTAGACATGGATCATCTCACCACACTTGCCCACATAAAATTTCTAAATAATCTTTTTGCAACCAATACCCACGTGAGCGAAACCTGCACGAGATAGCCCAGCTGTTGGCAGTTGTGCAGGGGAAAACAGAAACAGAAACAGAAACGGAGGTCAGGATTGAATGTGGATCACTGGAGATGTAAGGCAGCAGCTCTACCACCTGTGCCACTGGGCTGCAATTGCGTTTTAAAGACTCGGGAATGGAATGTACTTCAAAGTGCGGTCTCTAAATGAGGTCTACATTGGGATCAGGTTACATAGTCCACTGATGGCTTCCCAATTTTAAATAGCTCAAGGAAATGCCATCCTGCTCATTTGAATGCAATACTCACGGTTAGCTGAATGGTGCCTGAGAAACTGAGTGCATGCAGTTAATCCCTCAGCACCTCACAATTGTTAAAAATTATCAAAGCGCTTTCCAAAATTACAGCTCTTGCCAATGTTAGAATGAATTCTCTTGTTCAACGTTAGAGTGAATTCCTCACTGTTATCCTCTAGTTAGAACTCGCTTTAAGACCACCTTTGTACCTTTCGTCTCTCAATGTCTGTTGGTCTCCTGTGAGGAGCCCCTCAAGCCAAAATGGGACAAAGCTTGAACGTTAATGGAAGCAAGCAGTTCCATGGAAACAGCCAATATTTACTCATATGAATATAAGTTCAGGACCTCAGCACGAGTTTCTTTTAACAAAGAGTCCTAAGTTTACAATTTGTTAGCGTACTCTTCCACTGAGATTTACGCAGGGAAAAGGATGGCTCATTTGCAGGACCTGTAAACGCATTCATCTTAACGATGATTTTATAACTGTGAAGAAGAAATGCAAGGATAGGGATGTTTATATATTTTTTTTAGCATTTAGGTTTGCAGGAACCTTTACAATTATTTCCATGATTTGAAGATTCCCTTCAATTTTTTTTAATCACCGTGAACTATTTTTAGTTTATTATTTATTTTTTGATAGTCGAATACTTTTGCATGTTATAAAGATTCAGTTCGGCGATGCTCCCACAGTAAGTCCAGGCTTGGAATCTGAACTAAGTAAGTGGAGGCAAAATTGGGTGTCCTTTAAACTTTACTTTAGAGAAACAGCACAGAAACAGGCCCTTCAGCTCACCGAGACTGCCCCAACCAGTGACCACCCCAGTCACTAGTGTTACCTCGTACACTAGCATTATCCTACACACCTGGGACAACTTACAATACTTTACAGAAGCCAATTAACCTACAAATCAGTACGTCTATGGAGTGTGGGAGGAAAGAACGTACAAATTCTTAACAGACAGCACCCGTGGTCAGGATTGAACCCGGGTATCTGGCGCTGTAAGGGAGCAACTCTACCGCCGCACCACTGACCCGCCCAAGCTAAGAGAAGTATCCACTCAGCTCAGTCTGAAGACAGACCCGCACCCAAAATGTCATCTGTCCATTTCCGATCACAGATGCTGCCTGACCTGCTGAGTTCCTCCAGCTCTCTGTGTTTTGCTCAACTGCCCAGTAACATCTGGCCCAAATATCAACCAAGGCTGCTGCTTATGCTGCTGTCATTGGCAACAGAGGTGGATGGAGCAGCGGCGGGATTCAACATGAGCTCCACTGCTCTCCATACTCGGCTTCCATTGCATCAAAGCTGGCATTTCCCACCCTCCCCCCTACATTAGTCAATCACGTTTGCAGTTCAAGAGGGTCATAAGTTCATAAATGATGAGAGCAGAATTAGGCCGTTCGGCCCATCAAGTCTACTTCGCCATTCAATCATGCTGATCTATGTCTCCCTCTTAACCCCATTCTCCTACCTTCTCCCCATAACCCTTGGCATTGTACTCACCAAGAATCTATCTATCCACTGACTTGGCCTCCACAGCCTTCTGTGGCAATGAAATACACAGATTCACCACCCTCTGACCAAAGAAATTCCTCCTCATCTCCTTCCTAAAGGAAATATATTGAATTCTGAGGCGATGATCTCTGGTCCTATACGCTCCCACTAGTGGAAACATCCTCTTCAGGTTCATTCTATCCAGGCCTTTCACTATTCAGTAAGTTTCAATGAGGTCCCCCCTCGTCCTTCTAAACTCCAGCGAGTAGATCTTTTTTTAGATTTAGAGATACAGCGCGGAAACAGGCCCTTCGGCCCACCAGGTCCACACCGCCCAGCCTACACACAATCCTACACACACTAGGAACATTTTTTTACATTTGCCCAGCCAATTAACCTATATACCTGTACGTCTTTGGAGTGTGGGAAGAAACCGAAGATCTCGGAGAAAACCCACGCAGGTCACGGGGAGAACGTACAAACTCCATACAGACGGCGCCCGTAGTCAGGATCGAACCTGAGTCTCCGGCGCTGCATTTGCTGTAAGGTAGCAACTCTACCGCTGCGCCACCGTGCTGCCCCGAGCAGACCCAGTGCCGTCAGACGCTTGAATTTAAAGTAAAAAGCCCACAGCTTACGTCTTTCACAGAATGTTCCCATCCATCCAGCCGCACAGGTGCACGCCCCACTGACGTGATCGCAAGCTGCTCCATTTTCGCACTGGCAGGTGGAGCCACATCCCGGACCGTAGCTTCCAGCAGGACACTCTGCACACAGGAGGAATGACAGTGTCAATCAGGCTCCACTGCTCATCCATACACCGATGAGCAGCTGGGAGAAGTAACCCAGTGACCTCCATAAGCATCTCCCAGCAAACATTCGATTTTTACTCCTGCAACACTCCTTTTATAAGTTCATAAGTTATAGGAACAGAATTAGGCCATTCGGCCCATCAAGCCTACTCCGCTGTTCAATCACGGCTGATCTATCTTTCCCTCTCACCCCCATTCCACTGCCTTCTCCCCATCACCCACAATCGTCCCATAACCCGTACTAATTGTTCCCAGAAGAGCTTGCATCAGGTCCACCAGGTCTCTGGGACATCCTCTGGCACAGGGGGAGATGTGGAGAGGAGAGAAATTTTCCATTCTACCAGCAGTGCTTGCCTTTACAAACTCAGTTGTTCAACTCCGGCTTTCACTTGTTCCATTTTCCAGTTCCTGGGCATCGCTGGTAATGCCAGCATTTACTGCCCACGATTGCCTTTGAGAAGGTGGTGGTGAGTTGGCTTGTAGACTGCTGCAGTCACTCAGGTGAAGGTGTTCCCACAGCACAGGTTAAACCTGCAGCAAGAGTTGCAAACTCGTCCATCTGAATGAAGGGAGCCCAGGCATTTCCATCCAACAATGATGAAAGACTGGAGATACATTTCCAGGCTGGGATGGGACGTCACATGGAGGAGAAGCAGCAGTCCTTCCCTTATGCCAACTAACCTTGCACTGCTCGGTAATGGAGATCAAGGAACTGAACGTGTGAAAGTAGGCACAATGGACAACCAACGCCATACATCTTGCACCAGTCACCAAGGGTTAAATCTCTTCCCCCAACTTCAATGATCTATGATAATTGTTACTTTTGCTTCACTCCTTTCTAAAAATGTTGCCTTTCATTATTCAGGGGGTAATTAAAAAAAGCACAGACCAACATGAACTTCCCCAGGCAGCATAGAACATGTGGAGGGAGCTGGAAGAATGACAGGGAGCCATGAAGGTAGACACAAAATGCTGGAGTAACTCAGCGGGTCAGGCAGCATCTCAGGAGAGAAGGAATGGGTGTCGTTTCGGGTCGAGATGCACAGAGTCTCTTGCCCAGAGTAGGTGAATCGTAGTTGAATCGAGGACAAGGGGACACAGGTTTAAGGTGAAGGGGAAAAGATTTAATAGGAATCTGAGGGATAACTTTTTCACACAAAGGCTGGTGGATATATGGAACAAGCTGCCAGAGGAGGTAATTGAGACAGGGACCATCCCAATATTTAAGAAGCAGTTTGACAGGTACATGGATAGGACAAGTTTGGAGGGATAGGGACCAAATGCTGGCATGAGGGACTAGTCTAGCTGGGACATTGTTGGCCAGTGTGGGCATGTTGGGCCGAAGGGCCTGTTTCCACACAGTATCACTCTATGACTCTATGACTGTATAAGGAAGGACCAATCAGGAGCCTGGTAACAGATAAGTTGATCGACATGGACGTTGGGCCGAAGGTCCTGTTTCTATGCTGCGTAACTCTACGATTCCACATGCAGATTCTACACTTAATCTAAAATGCCAATGGCTAAAGAAACTTCTCTCTACTGTCAAAACTATTTAAAATTGATGTTTTGTTCCATTTATATTCTCTCCAATTCGATGCTGATGGCAAACAAAATGGAGAGTCCTCTGCTAGAGGACTCCGGTAGCGCAGCGGTAGAGTTGCTGCTTTACAGCGAATGCAGCGCCGGAGACTCAGGTTCGATCCTGACTACGGGTGCTGCACTGTAAGGAGTTTGTACGTTCTCCCCGTGACCTGCGTGGGTTTTCTCCGAGATCTTCGGTTTCCTCCCACACTCCAAAGACGTACAGGTATGTAGGTTAATTGGCTGGGTAAATGTAAAAATTGTCCCTAGTGTGTGTAGGATAGTGTTAATGTATGGGGATCGCTGGGCGGCACGGACTTGGTGGGCCAAAAAGGCCTGTTTCCGGCTGTATATATATGATATGATATGAACCCAGAGTGAGGGGATCATAAGGCTGCAATTTGCCCATTCATTGATTTTCTCACCACGCCCCCAGAGAAACAACTGGTTCAATTCCTTGCACTATTTTCCCCTGGTCTCAGCTGGAAACAACATTTCGTTACAAATGCTCTGGGGCACTTTGCATTCATCCTTCCCTGGAGTTTTGTGCAGACATGAACCATGATACGGAGTTATCACCATTGTGACATCCTGGACTGTTCACCTGGAAATAGGCCGCGGGATTTTCTCCGCCCGGCGGGGGCTTCAATGTCGGGAGCCCCGACCGCCCCGACATGGCAACTCCAACAGCCTGACCACGGGAGAAGACGGCAGGGAAGAGAAAAAGACATTCTGGCCTTCCATCACAGTGAGGAGGTGACTGGAGGAGACTCACTGTGATGGATGTTTCTTTTGTTTCTTTTGTTTGGTGTTAGTTTATGATTGTATGTGTTATTGCATTTTAATTGATTATTCTTATTGGTCTTATTGATGAACTGCGGGTAATTTTTCATTTCGCTACACATTTATGTGTATGTGACAAATAAACGACTATTGACTATTGACTTGGGGGTGGCCTGGGTATGGAGAAAGAGTGGCAGCTGAGCGAGTAGCAACTATGTCCCAAGAAGGTACCAAACCTTTCACAAAAGGGTTGAGGGAACAGGAACTAAAAAGAAAGAAGAGGGAGTGTGACGCAGCGGTAGAGTTGCTGCCTTACAACGCCAGAGACCAGGGTTCAATCCTGGCTACGGGTGCAGTCTTTGTACATTCGCTCTGTGACCGCTTGGATTTTCCCCCGTTTCCTCCCACACTTCAAAGATGTTCAGGTTTGCAGGTTAATTGCTTCGGCAAAATTTGTAAATTGTCCCAAGTGTGTAGGATAGTGCTAGTGTACAGGGTGATTGCTGGTCGGCGCAAACCCGATGGTGGACCGAAGGGCCTGTTTCTGTGCTGTATCTCCAAAAGAGGGAGAGACTGCAAGTCTCCCTTTATGTATCTGTACACTATGAATGGCATCCGCTGCTCCAGATGTCAACTTATTTACATCGGCGAAAGCAAACGCAGGCTCGGCGATCGCTTCGCTCAACACCTGCGCTCAGTCCGCATTGGCCAATCTGATCTCCCGGTGGCTGAGCACTTCAACTCCCCCTCCCATTCCCAGTCTGACCTTTCTGTCATGGGCCTCCTCCAGTGCCACAGTGAGTCCCACTGGAAATTGGAGGAACAGCACCTCATATTTCGCCTGGGCAGCTTGCAGCCCAGCGGTATGAACATTGACTTCTCCAACTTTAGATAGTTCCTCTGTCCCTCTCTTCCCCTCCACCTTCCCAGATCTCCCACTGTCGCCCTGTCTCCACCTATATCCTTCCTTTGTCCCGCCCCCTGAAATCAGTCTGAAGAAGGGTCTCGACCCGAAACGTCGCCCATTCCTTCTCTCCTGAGATGCTGCCTGACCTGCTGAGTCACTCCAGCATTTTGTGAATAAATACCTTCGATTTGTACCAGCATCTGCAGTTATTTTCTTACACTATGAATGGCTCAATTGTAATCATGTACTGTCCTTCTGCTGACTGGATAGCACGCAACAACAGTTTTTCACTGTAATCCGGTACATGTGACAATAGACTAAACTTAAGATCAGACATACTATACATAAACTGAACACATGGAAGGCTTTGACATGCCTTGTGCCTTCAGACTACATTCATCCAAACACCATGAGTCATTAGCACATCTGGATTACAATGCCAAAGAAAGGATCTAGGTCTAGAGAATTAATATTAACCACATTTTTGTGCCGAATGAATAAATATGTTGGATTATACATATTAATACATGCAATCAGAATGTATTTACAGGATTTGTTGCTTCTCACAAGACCATGATATCCCAGCAGACATCTGAGGCTAAAGATGGACACAGAAAGCTGGAGTAACTCAGCGGGTCAGATAGCATCTCTGGAGAAAAGGAATAGGTGACGTTTCAGGTCGAGACCCTTCTTCAGTCTGAAGAAGGGTCTCGACCCGAAACGTCACCTATTCCTTTTCGCCAGAGATGTTGTCTGACCCACTGAGTTACTCCAGCTTTCTGTGTCCATCTTCGGTTTAAACCAGCATCTGCAGTTCCGTCGTACATAGACATCTGAGGCTTACTGTATTCACAGCGGTCCCCAGCGTACCCGGCCTCACACAGACAGCGGCCCGTCACAGGATCGCAGCTCCCGTCAGTGCTGTTACAGTCACACCAATCCCTGCAGCCTTCGCCCCATCGGCCAACGTCACACACTGTGGAGGGAAATGAATTTAGAGTCATAGAGTTAAAGTGTCACACAGCTTGGAAACAGGCTCCTCGGCCCAACTTGCCCACATCGGCCAACATGCCCCATCTACACTAGTCCCACCTGCCCGCGTTTGATCCATATCCCTCCAAACATGCCCTATCTGAGTACCTGCCTAACTGTTTCTTAAATGTTGGTATAGTCCTAGCCTTAACTAACTCCTCTGGCAGCTCGTTCAATACACCCGCCATCCTTTGTGTGATTTTTAAAAAAAGATTTAGAGATACAGCGCAGAAACAGGCCCTTTGGCCCACTGGGTCCGTGCCACCCAGCGATCCCCGCACACTAACACTATCCTACACCCACTAGGGACAATTTGTACATTTGCCCAGCCAATTAACACAATTTACACAAAGGATGGTGGGTGTATGGCACTAGATAGTTGAGGCAGGTACTATCACAATGTTTAAGAAACATTTAGACAGGTACACGGATAGGATATGCCAAGATCAAAAATCTAATGAGTTTCTGTAATGAACCTATTTCCTGTACATGACACATACAGTATATGGGTGAAATCTGAATGGGTGAAAGTTGACTTGACTTGACTTGACTTGACTTGACTTTCATAAAATCTAATGATAAATTGCATGCATCATTTTATTCTTCCAAAAGGTGAAATGCAATGGCACCTAAATATAACAAGGTGGAGGGGCCCAAAATGTTTCACAACCATTTATAGAGGACATAGGTTTAAAGTGAGGGGGGAAAGATTTAATAGGAATCTAAGGGGTAACTTTTTCTATACAAAGGATGATGGGCTTATGGAACAAGATAGTTGAGGCAGGTACTATCGCAATGTTTAAGAAACATTTAGGCAGGTATATGGATAGTATAGGTTTAGAGGGATATGGGACAAACACAGGCAGGTAGGTCTAGTGTACGTGGGGCATGTTGATGGGTGTGGGCAAGTTGGGCCGAAGGGCCAGTTTCTATGCTGCGTGAACCTATGGCACTACATAGTTTCCATGTTCTATTAACCATCAGTGTATCACTCTTGCCGATGGTGAATTTCATCTCCATAATAGCATTTACAAAATTGTAACTTCCAACTGGCCTTTAGTCTGAAGACCGTAGAAGGGCTCAACCCGAAACATTACCTAATCCTTCTCTTTGAAGATGCTGCCTGTCCCGCTGAGTTACTCGAGCATCTATCTTCAGTGTCAACCAGCATCTGCAGTTCCTTCCAACATTTTGCATTATCTGATTGAGCGTGGAGATGATCAAGCCCGTTCTTCAGCAGTGTCACTTACCTATTTTGCAGTCAGGCCCCATCCACCCAGGGCCACAGATGCAGTCTCCAGTCACGCTGTTACACAGGACGCCATTTTCACAGTGACATGTGTGCTGACAAGCCAGCCCATAGTAACCCGCAGAACAACCTGGGAGGGAACCAAGACAAGAAAAAGGTGTAAAGTTCTGGGGAACCTTCTGGCTGTGGCACATTCAAATATTTATTATCTGAGCCCTCTTGTCTGCTGATTTCCAGAGTTCGAATAATGCTCAATCACTGTGGAAGGTTGGGTTAGTTTGGTTTAGTTTAGAGATGCAGCGCAGAAACCGGCCCTTTGGCCCACCGAGTCCACGCCGACCATCAGTCACCCAAACACTAGTTCTATGTTATCCCAGTTTTGCATCGTACACACTAGAGACATTTACAGATGCTAAGTGACCTACAGACCTGCATGCCTTTGGAATATGGGAGGAAACTGGAGCACATAGAGAACACCTATGCAGTCACAGTGAGAACGTACAAACTCCACACAGACAGCACCCACAGTCAGGAACGAACCCAGGTCTCTGGCGCTGTGACTTCCCATATTTTAATAGCCTGGCAAAAATATATCGTCTTTCACAATCCTACACACCTACCTAACTAGTTTATGTTGTAAAGTGGGAAATGCAGGTTGTAGAGGCTGAAGGTTGCCCAGAACTTTGGAATTATCCCCCATTTTTCTTGATGCAATATTCAATGCCTGCACGGTAAACATTTAAGGTTCTATCTGAGGGAAAGTGTAGCATTCCCCACATATTTTACTGAAGTGTCAGGCTAACCTATCTACGTTAAGTAACTCAGCAGGACAGGCAGCATCTCTGGAAAGAAAGAATGGGTAATGTTTTGGGTCGAGACCCTCCTTCAGTCTGAAGAAGGGTCTCGACCCAAAACGTCACCCATTCCTTCTCTCCAGAGATGCTGCCTGTCCCGCTGAGTTACTCCAGCATTTTGTGTCTATCTTCAGCTGAACAAATCCTTCTTAGAGATAGGTCTTGGCGTGCTTGAAGTGATACCTACCAAGCTGGCACAATGCTCCAGTGAATCCTGCAGGACAGTCACACGTCCCCAACTCCTTGTTACAAGTGCCTCCATTTTCACAGACTTCACAAGAGGACTGGCAGTTGATTCCCCAGTGGCCGGCTGGGCAACCTGAAACAATCAAAAGGGAAATCACAGGTTTCACACACCCGCTTGCCAAGGTGATCACTGTGGTAGCATGCAACTGATGTGTCTGGCAGTCACCTGTCGGAAGGAACTGCAGATGTTGGCTTAAATCAAAGAGAGACACAAAAAGCTGGAGTAACTCAAGTGGTCAGACAGCATCTCTGGAGAAAAGGAATAAGTGACGTTTTGGGTCGAGATCCTTCTTCCAGCATTTTGTGTCTATCTTTGATTTAAGCCAACATCTGCAGTTCCTTCCGACAGGTGACTGAACTTTTTTTTCTCTCTCATATATTATATTGTGTACAGTGTACTATGTTCACATATTCTGTTGCTCTGCTGCAAGTAAGAATTTCATTGTTCTCTCTGGGACATATGACAATAAAACACTCTGGACTCTCTTGTCTCTTGACTCTTCAACTTGGGGGGAAACCAATGTAGGAACTGGCCACATGTTTAGTTTAGAAATACAGCGTGGAAACAGGCCCTTTTTGGCCCACCGAGTCCGACCAGCGATCCCTGCACATTAACACTATCCTACACACACTGGGGACAATTTTACACATACACCAAGCCAATTAAGTTACATACCTGTACGTCTTTGGAGTGTGGGAGGAAACAGAAGATCTCAGAGAAAACCCGCACAGGTCACGGGGAGAACGTACAAACCCTGTACAGATAGCACCCCTAGTCAGGATCAATCCCAGGTCTTTGGCGCTGTAAGGCAGCAACTCTACCGCAGCGCCACCATACAGCCGTGAGAAATTAAAGATATCAATATCTCACAATGGCAACCGCATTTACCACAGCATCTGCAATGTCATTGCAGTGGCAATCCCAGGCTTGCGGATTCAGGAGCGAAAGGTTAAGTAACCGGGTTAGTATCCAAGGGCCTGAATTATTTTTTTAGACAGGAGTTCGAATCCCACCATAGAAGCTGAATATTTAAATTCTGTGAATTCAATGCTACAAGTAACTATGAAACCATTTAGTTGGTGAGAGATAATCCACTGGGCCTTTCAGGAAAGGGAATCTGCCATCCTTGTCCAGTCTGAAGAAGGGTCTCAACCCGAAACGTCACCCATTCCTTCTCTCCCGAGATGCTGCCTGACCTGCTGAGTTACTCCAGCATTTTGTGAATAAATCGATTTGTACCAGCATCTGCAGTTATTTTCTTATATCCTTGTCCAGTCAGTTCTGTAGGTAACTCCAGCCCCATGGCAATGTGATTGAGTTTTCACTGCATTTTGAATGGCTCCCCACAAGCCACTCGGTTAAGGGGCAATATTGATTTAGTTTTTTAAGATGCAGCGCAGACACAGGCCCTTTGGCCCACCGGGTCCGTGCTGACCAGCGATTACCCCATACATTAGCACCATCCTACACACTAGGGACAGTTTACAATTATACCAAAGCCAATTAACTTACAAACCTAACATCTTTGCAGTGTGGGAGGAAGCCGGAGCATCCGGAGAAAAACCCACTGTGTGTTTTTTTATATACTTAACTTCATAAGTTCATAAGTTACAGGAGCAGAATGATGCTAATCGTCCCAATAAGTCTGCTCTGCCATTCAATCATGGCCGATCTGTCCTTCCCTCTCAACCCCATACACTTGCCTTCTCCCCATAATCCCTGACACGTCTTTCGTGCTATTGAAGACGCAATAGTAGATTTGCTGCCTTATCGCGCCAGAGACCCAGGTTCGATCCTGACCACGGGTGCTCTCGGTGTGGTGTTTGTACATTCTCGCCATGACCTGCATGGGTTTTCTCCAGGTGCTCCGGTTTCCTGCCACACTCAAAAGACGTACAGTTTTGTAGGCTAATTGGCTTGATATAAATGTAAATTGTCCCCAGTGTATGTAGGATAGTATATGTGTGTGGGGATCACTGGTCGGCACAGACTGGGTGGGCTGAAGGGCCTGTTTCCACACTGTATCTCTAAACTAAACTAAAGTTGTGCTTGGTACATGTGAGGTATGGTTGTGGTCTGTGTGTGTGTGTGTACAGTACAGATGTGCTGGGTTCATGTGCTGTTGAGAAATGCTGTAAGTGTACTTTAGAGGAGGAATGTTAATCATGGTTTAAATGGTCTTTCTTTAAGCCCTTTGCAGTGCTTTATTTGCACATACTTTGCACAAGATCCACTGTTTTCTTTGTCACGTTGTCACCTGGCCATACTGAATTGCAAATTGATGCTGCAGTGAGAATTTAACTGAAGTGCAGCCAAGTTAAATTTGTACATCTCTTACATTTATAAATATGTGAAATAAAGTGGCACTCCCGGGGAATAAATAAAGTTCACTTCACTTCTACGGTTCACAGAAGTGAATTGCATCAGATTGAAAAGGAAAACATTGCAAATTTACAGGAAAATTGTGGGAGTGTGGGGGAAGAAAGCACAAACTAGAGGGGCTGAACGACATGCGTCTATGTTAGATATTTTTCATATTCATTTCAATGGGAAATTTTTGTTTTCAAATTGAACTTTGGGTTCACTGAGGGAAAGTGGATTTGTTTGCAAATTTGTATATCCAGTCCATCGCGGTACTGACCTCCCCATCGTTGAAGGAATTTACAGAAGTCCCTGCCTCGAAAAGGCAGCCAGCATCAACAAAGACCCACACCACCCTGGCAACACATTCATTTTACTTTTGCCATTGGGAAGAAGTTTTAGGAGCCGGAAAACTGGTTCAGGAACAGCTTGTTCCTACAGCCCCCAGGCTATTAAACACTATACCTCCAAATACGCTCTGAACCTTTGCATGTGCGTGTGCGTGTGCGTGTGCGTGTGCGTGTGCGTGCGGACCATATCCCTTTATTCTTTCCTATCCACCATGCATCTCAGTTGGCAGAGCAAAAGATCATCAGAGTCAGAAACATCCCCAGGATTAGACACATAGTGTCAGAGTACCTCAGAACATGGAAGGTGATGTTTCTTCATTCTGACGAAGGGTCCCGACCCGAATCGTCACCTATTCGTGCTCTCCGGAGATGCTGTCTGACCCGCTGAGATGCTCTGGCACTTTGTTTCCTTTATTGTAAACCTGCATCTGCAGTTCCTATTTCTCCAGGATTAGGTTTGATCGCCTCAAGAGTTGAGAGAGGTGCTTCCCTGATTATAATCCCCATCACCAACCAACCCACGCCCTGCCTGCTTTCAACATCGAACTCTTGGCTGTCCCAGTTCACAATATGGTCATTTGTCCTTTGTCATTCACACTAAGCACACATGCATTATATTACATTGACTGATAAGTACTGGACATTGACTTCTGCTTCCAAAATTCAGTTGCATTGATCTTCATAGCACTTAGTTCAAGAGGTCATTTTTTAATCAATTGCTCAGAATCATAGAGATATACAGCCACAAAACCTGTCCTTCAACACAACCCATCCATGCCGACAATGGTGTCAATACATGCTAGTCCCACTTGCCTGTGTTTGGTCCATATCCCTCTATTCTTTCCTATCCTCTTTGCATCTCAGTGAATGCCACCAATTCCTTGCCTCGGTATTCCAGGTAACATTTTACTTCAGTCAGAGGCTCCTTCTGTGCTCAGCCACATTCACACCAAACACATTGTGATCACTGAATACTGCCATTCTACAGCTTTATGCATTTTTTCATGCTATTGACTCACACTACTCATTCCCCAAATTTATTACATGTCCCCTTCCAGCTTCCCTAGTTGCCTGCCTAATCCATTCACCGTGTTTCATCCCTTAAATGTACATTATGAATCCTTCTTATTTGACATTGTTAAAAACTTCTTAAAACGGGTCAATTTACTCTTCTTTGTCACCAGTGGACACAATTTATTGCTTCATTATTCTCAATGTCTGGATTGAACAGAAACATTGCAATGTTGGTGTGTGGACCACTATTGGAACCATCTCTCACGTTCATCTGCTTAATCCCCACTGACACTGAAATACAAACACAAAATGTTTTCTGTTTCATTCACCTGCAGTTCTTTTCCAGTTTTTTCCCCCCACTGATACTCTCCATCTAATCATCTTTCCCAAACTTCCTTCATAACCATTGCCCTCCTGCTTCCCAGCCTCTCATCCACCCTCTCAATACCATCACACAGTACCCTTGGAGATACCTCATATACCACAATGTGTGAACTTCAGACTACTTGGGAATTTCAGCTTGGCCTTACCTATTTTACACCTCAGTCCCATTTTACCAGCAGGGCAGATGCACTGCCCTGTTCTTGAGTTGCAAGAAGCCCCTCCACAGTCACAGCTCTGTCCGCAATTAATCCCAAATCTTCCAGAGTCGCAACCTGTTAACAGCAAGAGGAGTTAACAAGTGAATGGACTGTTGCAATAATAAATGACAAATTATCCCAACCACTCCCGGTAAGGCACAATGTGGCATATAAAGATGTGGCCGAGAATGTGCGAGATGGGCTAGATGTGTGAGAAAAATAGGAAAAATCTCAAAATGGCATTAAGCTGCAACGTCAGCAGTTTCTTTCCCCACTGTGGCTGCATTAACACTGCTGAGTATGAAGCTCACTGCGAGAGATGGGTACAATGACAACACTTTAAAGAGGCGTGGACAGGTACCTGAAGGGAAAGGATTGGAGGAAGATGAGCTAGGGGCAGGCAAGTGGGACGCGCTCGATCGTGCAACGTGGTCGGACAAGTGGCCGAAGGGCCTGCTTCCACGCTGTATAGCTCTCGGATTCTATGACTCAACTTCCAGCATTTTCTGATTTTTACCTAAAAAAAACCACCTTCCAACATGTGTAGTATTTTGCTTTTGAAATGTTATTGTGCACAGAAGGCATTTGTCAGGCTTGGCTTCTTAGGTCAGGGCATAGGATGCAAAATTAGGGAGGTGATGCTGCATCTTTACAAAACACTGGGGTGGTTGCACATGAAATACACTTGTATACACTTGAATTTAGAAGGATGAGAGGGGATCTTATCGAAATTATTATACGATTATTAAGGGGTTGGACACGTTAGAGGCTGGAAACATGTTCCCAATGTTGGGTGAGTCCAGAACCAGGGGCCACAGTTTAAGAATAAGGGGTTGGCCATTTAGAACAGAGATGAGGAAAAACTTTTTCAATCAGAGAGTTGTGAATCTCTGGAATTCTCTGCCTCAGAAGGCAGTGGAGGCCAATTCTCTGAATGCATTCAAGAGAGAGCTAGATAGAGCTCTTAAGGATAGTGGAGTCAGGGGGTATGGGGAGAAGGCAGGAACGGGGTACTGATTGAGAATGATCAGCCATGATCACATTGAATGGTGGTGCTGGCTCGAAGGGCCGAATGGCCTCCTCCTGCACCTATTGTCTATTGTCTATTGTCTATTGAAATGTTGTGTGCAGTTCTAGTCACCACACTGCAGGAAGGATGTGGCTGTGCTGGAGAAAGTGCAGAGGAGATTCACCAGGCCGGTGCCTGGACTGGGAGGACTTATTTACAGGGAATGATTGGATAGGTTGTGTTGATATTCCGTGCAGCCAGAGGCTGAGTGCTGACCTGATGGAGGTATATAAAATGGTAAGAAACATAGCTGGGATAGATAGTCAGAATCTTTTTTCCGATGGAAGGGGTATCAAAAAAACAGAAGGTCATATGTTTAAGTTGAGAGGAAGGACCTTTAAAAAGACTTGAGGGTAAAAGTTTTTTTTGTTTACAGAGAGTTGCAGATGTCTGGAACTTACTGCCAGAGGAGATGACCAGATACAATCACTATATTTTGGGGACAATTAGCCAGGCACTTAAAAAGGCAAGGATTAGAAGGACACAGCTCAAATGAGGCCAAATGGGATTTTGGCACGGATATGATGGACCAAAGGGCCGTTTTCGAGCTGTACGCAGCATGAAATTGTACGTTTAAAAGCAAAGCATAATCTTACTCCTCTCCTGCTCCGAATCTCCATCCTGCTAGCACCTCTGCTTCCATTCCCTTCCCTCTATCTGCCCATGGAAGTTATAGGGGTGTGGGAGAGACTGAGTTGCAGGGCAGAAAATGTGTGTGTGTGTTTGCATGCTTGTGTGCGTGTGCGTGTGCGTGTGCGTGTGCGTGTGCGTGTGCGTGTGCGTGTGCGTAGGGGAGTGGGCAGCTGAGTGGAATGGCTCTACTGGAATCCTAATCGGCTGAATATCCTGTCGTGATAGTTAAGAAGCCTTGCCAAATTGTACGTCTTTAGGTAGGGTGGCACAGTGGCGCAGCTGGTAGTGCTGCTGCTTAACAGCGGCAAATACCCGAGTTCGATCTTGAGCTCGGGTGTTGTCTGTATGGAGTTTGCACGTCATCACTAGGACTGCGTGGGTTTCTTCGGGTGCTCCGGTTTCCTCCCACATCCAAACGTGTGGTCTTGTAGGTCAATTGGCCTCTGCAAATTGCCCTTTGTGTATCGGGGATGGATGAGAAAGTGGGATAATGTAGAACTATTATGAACGGGTGGACGATGGTCGGTGTGGACACCAAGGGCTGAAGAGCCCGTTTCCATGCCTTGTCTCCCTGAACCATAAAGTGACTGTTCACCGATACATTACATCCAGAACCTTAGCCAATAGTTACCGGAGCCACCATCCATTTAAGTTCATGATTTTCTATTGCATGATACGTTACCAAAAATATATTTGAAAGTTCATGGTGACAAATAACTACACCACCTATATTTTCAATATTTTCAACATTCTCCTTCAACGTAACACTTTGACGCAAATACCTACTCAAAAGACACCCCTCTCCGTGGAACCCTGGTGGGCACTGGTATCTGCACTCCCCCGTCTCTTGGTCACATGGCACGCCAACTGCACAGTCACATTGGAATTTACAGCCAGTACCATAGAAACCAGGCCTGCAGTCTGAAAATAGAAATAATCGCATTTCAAAACAAATGTTTTCTCATATTCATTCCACGCAGTTATCCCAATTCTTGAATCATATTGAGAATAGAATTTCTTTATTTGTCACATTTTTAGTGTCTCCCTCGCTCACATGCTACTCTGACTATCTGCGGTGATGCAGCCTCAATGTGTTTCTCCCATTTCTAGAGTACAGTTACACCTCGATAAACTGCAGTGTCATTGTCCTGTCTCACGCTGATCTCACACCAGTTTATACGTGACTTCGGTTGAGGGCTTTAAAATTGGAGCAACATCAAATTGTACCCAATTAAACTATGATTAAACAGTCTCCAAGCACAATGCTTGCAGTAATAATTACTAAACGTAAGTATTACCTACACAAATATCAATTGTCTCTATCAGTTGTCTCCTTTCCTTTCCCTCCATGCCTCATCCCATCTCTATGCAATGGTGTTGACGTGACCTACTTCATTCTTTCTGCTGGGGGATGTACAGGGCAGAGCTCAACGCCCAGACAAGGTGCAATGTGGCATCTCTGCCGGGAGATGTATAGAATCAGTGACAATAGCCAGAGGAAGATAATGCCATGGGGAATTGCTGCAGAATACAGTTATCGTTCCTATGGGATCTATTGGAGCTGTGTGGAAAGGGCAGAGGGCGGCCGGATAGTGCAGTTAGCAGACCCACTGCCTCACAACACCAAGGACCCAGGATCAATCCAGACCTTGGCACTGACTGCATGCAATTTGCATGTTCCCCCTGTGACAGCATGTGCTTCCTCTGGGTGCTCTTGGTTCCGCCCACATCCCAAAGACCTAGGGGTTGATAGGTTTATTCGTCACCATAATTTGCCACTGGAGTCATACAGCCCCTCGGCCCAACTTGCCTATGCTGTCCAACATGCCCCATCTACACTAGTCCCAACTGCCTGCTAAACCTATATCCTTCTAAATCTATCCTATCCACATATCTGTCCAAATGGTTTTTAAACGGTGTGTAAACGGTGTGATATTACCTGCCTCAACTACCTCCTCTGGAAGCTCGTTTCATGTACCTGTAAATCTTTGTGTGAAAAAAGTGCTCCTCAGTTTCCTTTTGAATCTTTTCCCGTCATCTTAAACCTAAAGTATATCCTCTGGTTCTCGATTGTCCTATCCTAGATAAAATAATCTGTGCATTTCTATTTGTCTTATGATCTTATACACCTCTATAAGATCACCCCTCATCATCCTATGCTCCAAGGAATAAAGTCCTAGCCTGCTCTACCTCTCCCTATAGGCCCTCGAGTCCTGGCAACATCTTCATAAATCTTGTCCGAACTCTTTTCAGCTTAACAACATCCTTCCTATTATAGGGTGACCAAAACTGAACATAATACTCCAAATGTGGCCTCACCGATGTCTTGTACAACTGTAACACGACCTCCTACTAATGTGGTAGGTGAGTGGTAGAATCTGGGATGAGTTAAAGAGAATGTGGCGAGAATTAACCAAAAATAGGATTAATGGCTAATTATTTTAAATGAGTGGTTTATGGACATTGCAGGGTTGGTGGGCCAAAGAGAAGGTTTCCATCCTTGTCTCTCTTCATGACTCCATGAGAGCCGAAGAGAATGTTTCCATTCTTGTCTCTCTTTATGACTCTAAAGGCAGTGCAATGCAGCTATCATTGCAGGAGATGTATGGGAGCGGTGGGAAAGAGTCTGAGGAGGCCAGTTTGCACCAGCAATGAAATGGAATACAGTATGATGTCTACGTGACCTACTTCATTCTTTCTGTAGGGAGATGTACAGGGTATAGCTCTTCATTGCAGAATTCTGCTGCAAATAAATCCAGAGTATTATTATTTTTCTTCATGACGAAAGCCCCACCCGTACCTACCTTCCCCACATCCAAGGCCATGGAAACCTGCTCTGCAAATACAAGTGCCATTTTGGGGGTCACAGCCGGTAGCATGCTCCTGCGCACACTGACATTCTATGGAGCAGCCAGGTCCAAAGGTCCACTTGGGACATGCTGAGGAAGAACAGAGATGTCTATTACTTGCCGCACCTGTGAGCAACTTGAAGGAAAAGCTTGAATGATAACAGATGAGGTGCCCTGTCAGCCCACAACTTACTTTATGTTCTGACATTTCCTTCTCTCCTGAGATGATGCCTGACCTGCTGAGTTACTCCAGCATTTTGTGAATAAATACTTATGTTCTGACATTTATCTTTTCCTCTCCCAGGATGATAGCAGAAAGGAAAGGGAGATATGATGTCCCTGATTACATTTGACCTCTGTTTGCTCTGTTGTCACTTTCTCCGAGCTAACAATGATCTATTCTACATTTTCCTCGAACAGCATCTCTTTTGTTGTCTTGTTTTCGCACACATGACGCTTCCTTATCTCTGTGTCTCCTTCTCCCCGACTCTCAGTCAGAAGGGTGTCGACCCGAATCATCACCCATGCCTTCTCTCCAAAGATGCTGCCTGTCCCGCTGAGTTACTCCAGCATTTTGTGTCTATCCATATCATGAGACCACCACTGCAGTGGTGGAGTGAAATGAAACAAGCAAAAGTCACACTCTAAACCAGGTTCTCTGTATTGCAATCTTCACGGCTGTACCTATGTTTGGAGGCCCTGCGTGTTCAATTGCGCCAGAGGTCTGGTTGCTATGGAAACCACTTTGCAGTGAAGCAATTTGTGAGCCTGAGTAGGCCTCAAAGCAGAACCTGAGGCGCCTCCCCTGAACTATACTCTGATGGACCTTTGATAGCTTGCATTGTCCAAGGCCCTATGAACTGGTTCTGAATACCTTTGGGACATTTGGGAGTAATTCAGAAGAATTTAACTTTTTTTAAATGAACGTATTTAAAAACACATGATTGCTGATGTTAAATTCATTGAAAATATTAACATTAAACACTAACATTTGGCAAGCAGATTGGTGACCCCTTTCCAATGAAAGGAACTGCTCTCTATACTTCACTCATCCATCAGCATAAAGCTGTGGGCCTGGATGTGAAGTGCATCCAGTTGCTCAATTGATGCAAACATCTCACAAGACTGCTGCAAATGCTGAGCCATTGCCAGGTTGTAAATGGTGCTTCACTTCCAAATTGCAGGCACAGGATAAATAGTTGTCCAGCCAATTTTCTGCAGCAGTGTGAAGGCACGCTGATCAAGGGGAATGAGCAATCAGAGAGTCGAGTATTACGAGGACTTCAGTCAGCTAGATAAAAGACTGCGTTGAAAACAAAAGGGATTAAAAGTTTGCAGTTAGGGCTGAACAAACAGTAAAGTAATGGCTTCCACGAACTGCAAGCCGAGAGATCACTGATAGTGGCTCACCAATTTGCTGATTGCCTCAAAATCATTAGTTGATTGATTGAATTGATTGAAAGTTACAGCATGGAAACAGGCCCTTCCGCCCATTGAGTCCATGCTGACCATCACAACAAGAATTGTTCACACTAGTTCCAAGTTATCCTACTTTCACACCCACTCCCGACACACTAGGGGCAATTTACAAAGGCCACAATTGACAAACCAACACATCTTAAGGATGTGGAAAAAAAACAAAACACCTGGAGGAAACCCACACTGCCACAGGGGGAATGTGCAAACTCCACACAGGCAGCACCCGAGGACAGAATCAAACTCTGAGAGTTGTGCCACTGTGCTGCCTAATTATCTTGAATGTAGGTGAATGTTAACCATAACACAGGAAACTACTTTGGTAAAGGTATGTGGGGTCTTTCAAAGGGCTGCAGCCAACACAAACTGGGAGGAAGAAAACATCCTGGCATCTGAATGCTCTTTTGGTGTTGGGCAAACTGTAGGTGCTGCTTCATCTGCTGGGTTCGAGGAATACCGCAATCGTTCTCTCCGTGACCGCGTGAGTTTTCCCCGGGTGCTCTGGTTTCTTCCCACACTCCAAAGACAAACAGGTTTGTAAGTTAATTGGCTTTGGTAATAGTGTGTAGTGTACGGGTATTGCTAGTCAGTGCGAATTTGGTGGGCATTTGGTGGGCATTCCGTGCTGTATTTCTAAACGAAACTAAACTATATAAAGATTCAAAACCTCTTAGCACAGAACACCATATCTGTCAAAGTAAACATGGCAGATACGAATAGTGGAAAAATATGGTGGAGGGAATTCTAATCAAATTGTAAGGGTAAAGAAGATAGCACATTGTATGTGTCTGTGCTGCACTTGAACTAAGTGTACTCAGTGCTAATATTTCCTTGTCGGAACATCCCTCGCTAACAATAAAACCTGCCAAATAATTGACCCTGACCCATGACTCCGAAGAGTCTCGACCTAGAACGTCACCTAGTCCTTCTCTCCAGAGACGCTGCCTGACCCGCTGAGTTACTCCAGCATTTTGTGTCTATCTCCCCAATAATGGTGTTTAATTCCAAGCAACTGACGTTCATGAACCCCGAGAATTCCACATATAAATTAATTTATACGTACGCAAATGGCAGAAGCGACCGTACAGACCAGGGTCACACAAACAGGCCCCATAGAAACGGTGACAGTAGCCGTTGCCAGCACAGGTACATCGTCTAGTGCAACCTTTTCCATAGAATCCTTTTGGACAACCTAAGAACAAAGAGAATCAGACAGAGTTCTCCTGGTACATTACACTGACAATACTGCATGCACACCCTCAGTAACCCAGACCCAAGGAAAAGATTGGCCAATTTAAGCCACCAACATGAATTTGTTATTCCATGTGTTCCATTTTGGTCGCCCTGTTAAAAGGAAGGCTGCGATTAAGCTGGAAAGAGTGCAGAAAAGCTTTACAAGGTTGTTGCCACGACTCGAGGACCTGAGCTATAGGGAAAGGTTGGGCAGACTAGGACTAGGATTTTATTCCTTGGTGAGTAAGAGGACAAGAGGTGATTTTTATAGAGGTGCAGAATATCGTGAGGGGAATAGATAAAGTGAATATCCAGAGTGGATGACTCGTGAACCAGAGGACATAGTCTTAATTTGAGAGGGGAAATATTTAATAGGAACCTGAGGTGCAACTTTTCCACATAGAGGGTGGTGGGTATATGGGGCAAGCTGCCAGAGGAGGTAGTTGAGGCAGGTGCTGTAAGACCATTTAAAAGAGGTTTGGACAGTTACGTAAATAGGAAAGGTTTAAAGGGATATGGGGTAAAGGAGAGAAAATAGAATTTAGATGGGGCATCCTGGGTGGTATGGACGATGTGCGTTAAAGGGCCTGTTTCCCTGCTGTTTGACTCTACAACTATACCTCGTCCACGTCTAAACCAATGACTCAAGTTGTGGTTATTCCTGGTATAAACAGTATCGGAATGAATAACTACGTAACCTTAGGCGATGATTAAGCAATCAGAACCAATGACTTCAGAACATGGTAAGAGAGAAAATTCAAAGATGACAAAAGAACAGAAACATTAAAGTTGAAGTGGGCCTACATGAAGCTGGTTCCTGGATTGAGAAGGTCCTCGTTAATTAGTGACGAAGTAGGCTTTATTTGACATGTCAAAATCCACTGTCAGAGTGAGGTTAAATGCAAATTGGAGGAACAGCATCTCATATTTCGCTTGGGCAGCTTACAGCCCAGTGGTATGAATCTTGATTTCTCTAACTTCAGGTAGCCCCAGCATTCCCTCTCTCTCTCTATCCCTCCCCCATCCAAGTCACACTAGCTTCGTGTTTTCACCCAACAAACAGCTAACAATGGCATGTTTCCTTTATCATCGTTACTTTTTTGCATATCTTTCATTCATTGTTCTTTATCTCTCTACATCATCGTCTATATCTCTCGGTTCCCTTATCCCTAACCGGTCTGAAGAAGGGTCTCGACCCGAAATGTCACCCATTCCTTCTCTCCAGAGATGCTGCCTGACCCACTGAGTTACTCCAGCTTTTTGTGTCCATCCACCTAAAAATTATATCAGTGGCACCCAATGAAGAATTGCTTGTGCTTGGATGAAACTACACATCTCTGACTCCCTATGTGTGTGAGAACATCAGAACCATGAAGGGAAAAGCATAGACTTGCAATTCATGCGGTTTGTCCCGTTTTGTTTTAATAAAAGATTTCTTCTCAGAGATTCAGGTGTGCAGTCCATGCTGACCACCAAGCAGAAGAAATTCATGGCCACAACATGTTGGAATGATATAAAATATTGGATGGGAAAGCTTTGTATTTGTTGTTTCCTGCCAGAATAAGTTGAATACATAGAATGGTCATAACACAGCACAGGAACCGGTCCTTCAGCCAACTATATCCATGCTCAACATGAATAGTCAACATCATCTGATTTTTTGGTGATAGTTTTCTCTAAAGAAATAGAGCAAAACAACTCAACACAGAAAAGTTGTTCTGGACAGGGTAAAACAAAATGCAGACCCATCTGGGATGGTGTTAGGAGCAGATTGAACTGGGAGAAGGAACTAAGATGTGCTGCTAAAGGCCGGCTTTCCTAGTTTTGACCTTAATTAGGTAGGATGGCTGGAGCACTGCACACATAGGACAAATCATGCGAGCTTCTTTGCTCTTATTCAATTCTCCTGAGCGTAACGCATTCAGGGAATGCTTTATGTGCCCATTAAGAAAACCAAATTCTGGAGATCTGACTAAACAAAAAATGAAAGAGAGAGAAAGATGGGCAAAAGGAGGCACACTAGAAGGGAAATACATTACGTTGTAACTGAACCAAATTAAGAAAGCCAACATGAATGGATCCTCGTAGCAAGAGAGATACAAACCATCTTCACAAAATTCTCCACCAATTCCAGGAGGGCAGCGGCATGTCCCTGTGACTCCATCACACGATCCTCCATTCTGACACTTGCAGATATCATTGCAGTCCTTCCCAAAGGTGCCTTGGGGACAGGCTATGGACCAGAAAACAAAACAACACCAGCCATTGAGCCAAAGTTTGCTTACGTCAGTGATTCCTGTGAAGTGATTTCAACAGGTGGCGAGAAAGGAGGCTTTAAGTCCTTGTTTTTCCAATGTGCTATAATTCCCAAAATTAATTATAATACATCGACTTCTCCAACTTTAGATAGTTCCTCTGTCCCTCTCTTCCCCTCCTCCTTCCCAGATCTCCCTCTATCTTCCTGTCTCCACCTATATCCTTCCTTTGTCCCGCCCCCCTGACATCAGTCTGAGGAAGGGTCTCGACCCGAAACGTCACCCATTCCTTCTCTCCTGAGATGCTGCCTGACCTGCTGAGTTTCTCCAGCATTTTGTGAATAAATACCTTCGATTTGTACCAGCATCTGCAGTTATTTTGTTATAATATTTCTATATCAGTACACTATTTTGTGACTGCAAAGCAACTACATAATCGATTTCTGAGATCCTACAATCATCAGATTTGAGCAGTAGAGTATCACATTTCAATTGAGTCTGAAGAAGGATCTCTACCCATAACGTCACCTATTCCTTTTCTCCAGAGATGTTGTCTGACCTGCTGAGTTACTCTGGCTTTTTGTGTCTATCTTCGGTTTAAACCAGCATCTACAGTTCCTTGTGTAGGAAAGAACTGCAGATGCTGGCTTAAATCGAAGTTTGACACAAAATGATAGAGTAACTCAGTGGGTCAGGCAGCATCTCTGGAGAGAAAGAATGGGTGGTGTTTCGGGTCTGAAGAAGGGTGTCGACCCAAAATGTCACCCATTCCTTCGCTCCAGAGATGCTGCCTGATCCGTTGAGTTACTCCAGCATTTTGTGTCTACAGTTCCTTCCTACACATTTCACCGATTCATTGATACTGTATTATATGTACCGAGGTACAATGAAATACTCCATTTTGTATACGACACGGTAAAACCATACAGCAGACCTCATCTGGGCAGTGCACAAGAGTCACCACGTTTCTGGTGCCGACAAGGTTACAGAAAGTTAATCAAATCGTTTTATCTTCTGCTCGCAGCGGCAAACCAGACTTGCCACCGTACGTGGTCCCCCTTCATTATTGCTACCCCCTCCCACCGCATCCCCCCATTGTTCTCAGTGCCCCCCACCGGACCCTTCTTACTGGAGCCACAAGGAACTGCAGATGCTGGTATACAATTAAAAAGGCACAAAGTGCTGGAGTAACTTAGCGGGTCAGGCAGCATCTCTGGAGAACACGGATAGGTGACGTTTCACGTCGGGTCCCTTCTTTAGACTGATTGTAGTGAAGGCAGGACAAAGCCTGGCATTTACCGAATCAGAATGAATCACAAAATAATTAGTTTAAAGCTTCTGCCAAGCTTCTCCGACTTCCCCAGCACGACTCTGAGTGAGTGTTATGGGAACTGATCTGACCGATCCATGGTAACTTCTGCATCCAGTTTGGAATTTGCAAGAAAACAGCCAAGTCAACAGAGAACCATTCTTCACTTGTTTTGGAAGACAATTGTTTTGCTCTTGCCTTGGCTGAGAACTTTGGCAAAATAGTGAAAGGTCCACGATTTGTTTGATGGTTCTAAGTCAGCTTTCATCACAAGAAGCAGCACAGACTGACATCATTCTTCCTCTAATTAATGGACTTGCCATCTTTGGAAACATTGCACACAGGTTTAGAATGAACGCCAAAAATCGGACCAATTTAGTTTGTTGCTAGTACTTAAAGCATTAAGTTTGCATTCTATAAAACAGGCTGAATGATTTATCTTGTAAAATAGACATAATAGCTTCACGTGTTGCAAGAGAAAACTTTCTAGCACAATTGGCTCCATGACATGGAATCAATTGTTTTTAAACACTCCACACACAAAATGCTTCATTCATCATTTGTCAACCCAAGTGAAATCAAGAGCTGTCACAATCAAACCTCTGAGATAAGGTTTACAACTTAAGGATCTCCAACAATGGGAATTAAACAGCATCTTTATGTCTGTCTTGTTGGAAGTCATCTCAATTGATGCCAGAAGTAACAGGAAATCCAAGGGTCAAGCAAGAATGAGGAAGTGATAGAAATAAAGAGCAAGAGAATTTGGTGAGACGAAACGCTCCACGTCATTTGAAAAAGATGGCTACCGTGTTAATGGGTGCGTGGTTATCATTGTCCAAAATCCCACAGATTCTAGAACCATTTGGAAGGTAGCAAATGGGACTGTACTGTTAAAAAATGAAAATGGCGGGAAAAAAAGGAATAAACAAACTGTTCATTTATCATCAGTGGTGGAAAACAAGGACCACTCATGCAGGGATCACTAGTGAAGGATAAACAAAGGGAATACCTTGAACAGAGTGTGTAGGAAGGAACTGCAGATGCTGGTTTACACTGAAGAGAGACACAAAATGCCGGAGTAATTCAGCGGGTCAGGCAGCATCTCTGGAGAAAAGGAATGGGTGACGTTTTGGGATGAGACCCAGTCTGAACAAGTGTCTCAACCCGAGATGTCACCTATTCTTTTTCTCCAGAGATGCTGCCTGACCCGCTGAGTGACTCCAGCATTTTGTGAGCATCTTGAACAGAACAAAGGATTGCGCAGAGTCGGTAAGAATTTATGAAAGGGAAATTATGGTTGATTAATTAAGTGGAGATTTCTGAGGATGTGATCAGTGATATAGAGCAGGAGGAACCACTGGACTTGTGTTAGGATTTTCAGAAGGGATCGTGCACATTGCTAAGGCAAATTAAAAGGCGTGTTCACCAGAGCTTCATCGTTCATTACTTTTTGATGGTGACATCGGATGACAACATCAATACACCTCGTCTGGGCATATGCATGCTCTGGGGAAATTATGACTCAGTAATTCATCGAGTGTCTGAAGAAGGGTCTCGACCCGAAACGTCACCTATTCCTTTTCTCCAGAGATGCTGTCTGATCCACTGGGTTACTCCAGCTTTTTTGTGTCTATCTTCGAGTGTCTGGAAGAAGCGTCAAGAGAATTGATGTAGACATTGTGTATATGGACTTTAGAAACATAGAAAATAGGTGCAGGAGTAGGCCATTCGGCCCTTCGAGCCTGCCATTCAATATTATCATGGCTGATCATCCAACTCAGTATCCTGTACCTGCCTTCTCCATACCCCCTGATCCCTTTAGCCACAAGGGCCACATCTAACTCCCTCTTAAATATAGCCAATGAACTGGCCTCAACTACCTTCTGTGGCAGAGAATTCCACAGATTCACCACTCTCTGTGTGAAATAAAACGTTCTGATCTCAGTCCTAAAAGACTTCCCCCTTATCCTTAAACTGTGACCCTTTGTTCTGGACTTCCCCAACATCGGGAACAATCTTCCTGCATCTAGCCTGTCCAACCCCTTAAGAATTTTGTAAGTTTCTATAAGATCCCCCCTTAATTCTTCTAAATTCCAGCGAGTACAAGCCAAGTCTATCCAGTCTTTCTTCATATGAAAGTCCTGCCATCCCAGGAATCAATCTGGTGAACCTTCTCTGTACTCCCTCTATGGCAAGAATGTCTTTCCTCAGATTAGGAGACCAAAAGTGTACAAAGGCTTTAGGAGCTTTTGCCCGTTTCCACACGGTAGACAGATCCAGACGGTGAGATCACCTGGGATTCAGGGTGGGCGAACCATTGGAGACAAAAATGTACTGGTGTAAGTAGGCAGAGGGTGGTAGTGACGGGGTATTTTCAGATTGAAGGCCACAGTGCTGGGCCACCTATTGTTTGTCATATATATTAATGATTTGGATGAGAATGTAGTTAGCATGTAGTTAGCATACGTTTGTGGATAACACCAATAATGGGTAGTGTAGTGGAAGGCGAAGAAGGTTGCCTAAGGTCAAATCAGTAGGCAAATCAACTGAGAAACAGGGCAAAGGAATGGCAGATGGAAATAAACTTACGCAAGAGAAAGCAATGCATTTTGGAAAGTTAAACCAGGGCAGGGCCAATTCGGTGAATAGCAGGTCCCTCAGTAGTGTCCAGAACAGTCCTGCACTAGAATCTAGATCCCTTGCAATTTGCACACAGGAAAAATAGGTCCACAGAGGTCACCATCTACCTTGCACTATTTCAGCACTGGATCATCTTTACAATAACAACATACATGCTATTGTTAATGAATGTTATTCATTAACGACAGCTCTGCCTTCAACAGCATGATACCAAATAAGCTCATCCCTAGTCTTCTCGACCATGGCCTGGTGGCCTTCATCAGCAATTGGTTTCTGGACCTCCTGACCAGCAGACCTCAATTGGTTAGAATTGTTCGTATATTTGCAATTGTTTTGAAATGTCAAGATGAACGACAGCTTGTTAAGTCCGAGGGTGAAACTTAGCCAGCTGTCGAAGTTTCATGGATGGAGCAAGAGTTTTGGCCTCTACTCCAATAACATGACTCTGGCTCATCCAGCAGGATCATATCATTTAGGGCTGCATTTACGAACAATTTAGCAACAACTGACTTACAAAAGATAAGCTTGTACCGATCAGGATTCACCACCCATGAGTGTGGATGGCACAACGGTAGCAGGGGGTCCTGGATTATTTATATGTTAACACAAGAGCACACTAAGATTAAAAACAGGGGGCATGGGTGTTGGAAATGGAAATGGGTAAGGGGGTGAATTTTCTTAGAGACGATTTTAAAGGCATGCTCATACTTCATTCTTTAAACTTCAGCTGTCTCTCATTCTGGACCCACTTAACCGCTGGATGCAGTTTGCTGAGGAAATGTGTTGAAATGACTTCCAAATAATTGTCCAATACTTTTTCTCATTTGTCCTGTCAGGTAATAATGAATAATCCCTGCCACGGTGGCGCAGCGGTAGAGTTGCTGCCTTACAGCGCTTGCAGCACCGGAGACCCGGGTTCCATCCCGACTACGGGTGCTGTCTTCACGGAGTTTGTACGCTCTCCCCGTGACCGCGTGGGTTTTCTCCGGGATCTTTGGTTTCCTCCCACACTTCAAAGACGTGCAGGTTTGTAGGTTAATTGGCTTGGTGTATATATGTAAATTATCCCTAGTGTGTTGTAGGATAGTGTTAATAATAATAATAATAATAATACATTTTATTTATATAGCGCTTTTCATATACTCAAAGACGCTTTACAGAGATTTTGAGAACATCGGGAAATTAATAAATAGATAAATAAGTAAATAAATAAATGAACAGAGAAAGGAGACAGTAGGTGAGGTGACCTTCAGTGGTTGAAGGCAGTACTGAACAGGTGAGACTTCAGCGATGTTTTGAATGTGGTGAGTGTGGAGGAGTCTCTAACGGTTTGGGGTAGTGAGTTCCATAGGGTGGGAGCAGCGATGGAGAAAGCCCTGTCCCCCCAGGATCTGAGTTTAGTCCGGATGTGGGGGGATAGGAGATTGGCAGCGGCAGAGCGGAGGGTGCAGGTGGGAGTGTGCCTGTGGAGGAGGTCGGTCAGGTAGGATGGGGCCAGGTTATGGAGGGCTTTGTAGGTTATGAGGAGGATTTTGTACTGGATTCTCTGGGGGATGGGGAGCCAGTGGAGTTTATAAAGGACGGGGGTGATATGGTCACGGATCGAGGTGTGTGTGAGTAGACGGGCAGCGGAGTTTTGAATGTATTGAAGTTTATTGATGATTTTTGAGGGTGCGCCATAGAGGAGGCTGTTGCAGTAGTCCAGACGGGAGGTGATGAAGGCGTGGATGAGGGTTTCTGCAGCTGTGGAGGAGAGGGATGGACGGAGACGGGCAATGTTTTTGAGGTGGAAGAAGGCTGTCTTTGTGATGTGTTTGATGTGTTTGTCGAAGGAGAGGGTTTGATCAAGGATGATTCCAAGATTTCGGATGTGAGGTGAGGTGGATACTGGGAGACCATCAATGTTGAGGATGAAGTTTTGGGTGGATTTGGTGAGCATTTTTGGACCAATGATGATGATTTCAGATTTGTTGCAATTGAGTTTGAGGAAGTTTGATTGAAGCCAAGATTTTATTTCAGTAATGCAGTTTGTCAGTGTAGAGTGTGTGGTGGAGGGGATCGCAATGTGCGGGGATCGCAAGTCGGTGCGGACTCAGTGGGCCAAAGGGCCCGTTTCCACACTGAAACTCGAAACTAAGCTAAACTAAACGTACCTGGAAAGCACATTTTGGATTTTATAATGAAGTGTAGCCCACAGCAGAGATTTGAAGAGATTACTACTTGCTCTACATGGAGAACACAAGCATACAGGAATAAATCTCAAAGTCAAACCATTTAGCAAGGCTAAGCCATCAAATTTAATTAATATATCTCATTGAAGAATTGTGTTAGACTTAAGTCATTTATCTTTGGATTATAAATGCAGTATTTTCAAAATGGCTAATTAGAGCCAGTCATTTCCATATTGGCAATTAGGTTTAACAGATTTGAAGTGACCATAAAACACAAGGCAAGTTCATTAGCCGTGATTTACCCCAATCTCTGGGGGGGCAATTACATATCCCTGATGTTTTCCCAAATCAGTCAATCAGAACACGTTTATACGATGGAGATAGTTGAGAGCTTTTACCACAGATTGATTTATTAGATGCTTTTGTAGTTTAACTCAATGATGTCAATAGATAGCCGACAACAATTTAAGCAGTTAAATAGTCCTTTAGTTGCAACTGCACCAAATTTACAAATTTTCAATTAGTTATGAAACAGGAGGAGACAGAAATCTTGCTTTTAAGGAGCTTTGAACTATTTTTCGTTTAAATCTTTACTATGGACAAAACTACACCTAGAATATTATGTACCGGTCCGGTCTCTCTGCTGAAGGAAGGATATACTATCGATAAAGTGTAACACAGGTAACAAATGGTGGGTTTGTTCTGTGAGAAAAGATAAAGCAAACTGCTCTACAGAAGAATGAGAGATTCAGATTAGTTTAAGGTGTGATGAAATTTCTTGCTCACATGGAGCTCACAAAGTAAACCACATACATACAGTAGTGATAAATAAGAGTTTATAGTATAGTTTATTAATTTATTATGTTACATGTACCGAGGTACAGTGAAAAGCTTTTTCGTTATGTGCTATCCTGTCAGCGGAAAGACTTTCCACGATTACAATCAAGCTGCCCACAGTGTACAAATACAGGATAAAGGGAATAACGTTTAGTGCAATATAAAGATAGTCCAAGGGACTCCAATGAGGTAGATGGTAGGTCAGGACCGCTCTTTAATTGGTGATAGGATGGTTCAGTTGTCTGATAACAGCTGGAAAGAAACTGTCCCTGAATCTGGAGGTGTCTATTTCACACTTCTGTACCTCTTGCCTGATGGGAGAGGAGAGAAGAGGGAGTGACCGGGGTGAGACTCATCCTTGATTGTGCTGGCAGCTGGCAGCCGTGCGGAGGCAACGTGAGGTGTAGTGGAAGCAATAAAGCGATAAGTGCAAAACAGCAGAGAGGTGCAAGATTGGTGCACAATGATGCAGGATGCCATTGAATCATATTAACAGGGCCTAATGGAGTAGGTGCAAGGTTGCTGTGTGCGGCAGGGGAGTTTAGAACTAAAACTTGAAAATAGTGAGTTGACCTTTCAAGTCTGGGGGAATCTGAGGAAGAGAAATAGACATGAAGTGCTGGAGTAACTCAATGAGTCGGGTAGCATCTCTGGAGAACACGGATCGGTTCATGGGTGGGGATGATTTGTTGTATTGAGTAGATTAGTTTACAGGTGGGGCAGGGGGAGAAGAGGTGGCAGGAAAAGGGAGGTGGTTGTCACTAGGGTTTGTTTGTCCAGCAGGGGCATAAGGAAGAGAGAGGAGGGAAATCTGAGGGACATTTCTTTTCACTCAGAGTTGGAATCTTGAATGTAAAACTGGGTGGTGGAGGCAGGTTTTCTCACAACATTTAATATGTATCTATGCCAGCGTCCGAATTACCAAGGCTTCGAAGGCTACAGGTTACATTGTGTTAAATAGGATAGATGCTTAATTGTCAGCAATGAAATGGTGGGCCGAAAGATCTGTTTCTGCTTTTCATGGCTCCATGACTGAGATGAGGAGATCATCATCCAGAGAGAGGCACATTTTAGTATCTTTTTTTTTGTGGAAATTTATACTGAGGGAAATGGCCAGTCTTAATGGTATTGTGTGGCTGAGCAGGTGGGAGGGACTGAATGGTCTGCACTTGTTTCTGTGTCTTTATAAAAGGTCACACCAGGTTTTAGCAGCTCAGAGACTTACATGTGGTTAATTTTAACATTGGCTTGTGTCTGTCACTGCCTAGTTTGTGGCATATGGTGATATGCCACAATTAACCATTGCTACTGCTGGTTTAACAGGGAATTCAGATCAGAGTGCGTATTCATAAACTAGAAATATATTTGATGGTGTCATGCAGCACAGCAACAGGCCTTTCAGTCCACTATGTCCACGCCAACTATCAACCAGCCATTTACACACATCCATTTTCTACTCCTCGTATTCAACTTCAAACTAGGGCAGAGAGGAGGAATCAAACAGAGGACATGGAACAGGACAGCACAATAACAAGCCCTTCAGCCCGCAATGCCTGTGCCGAACCAGATGCAAAGACCAACCCTTACCTGCCTCCACGTAACCCATATTCCTCCACGTCCGTTTGACTATCCAAAAGTCTCTGAAACACCACTGTGGTATCTGCCTCAACCACCACCCCCTGCAACACATTTCAGGCATTCGCCACCTTCTGTGTAAAAAACACTTGCCCCACACATCTCCTTTAACCTGGTCACTGCCAAGTTTTTTTTACACTATTCGCCATGACCCAAGTATAGACAATAGACAATAGGTGCAGGAGGAGGCTATTCGGCCCTTTGAGCCAGCACCGCCATTCAATGTGATCATGGCTGATCATTCTCATTCAGTACCCCGTTCCTGCCTTCTCCCCATACCCACTGACTCCGCTATCCTTAAGAGCTCTATCTAGCTCTCTCTTGAATGCATTCAGAGAATTGGCCTTCTGAGGCAGAGAATTCCACAGATTCTCAGAACACATATACTCAGGGGTGGCACTGAACAGGTTAAACTTTGCCCCTCTCAGTTTAAACCTATGCCCTGGGGAAAATGGATCTGACTGCTTAACCTATCTGCTGCCACTTTCAGGGAGTTACAGATTATTCAGTTTGATGAATTTGCAGATGACAGAGTCGGTTTGGTCTGCAGGCTGCAGTAAGGCAGGAGAAGAACGTTTGAGAAGAGATCACTTACTTTCGTTGCAGATGAGGCCGGCCCATCCCGCGGGGCAGATGCAGCCGTCTCCCCCTGCATTGCAGAGGCCTCCGTTCCCACAGTCCGCACAGCTGAGGCTGCAGTCATTGCCAAAGGTGTTATCCAAGCAAACTACGAGCAAAATAAAAACACAGCATTGAGAAGGGACTGGGAGAAAGGCCAAGGGAGAACAAAAGGCCCGTGGTGAATTCCAGTCAACTCACATCTGAAATATCGGTGCACGTCAATGGTCTATGCCCCAGCGTGAACGAGGGGACGGTTAAACTAAGCAGCTACTGCCACAGCTCATGAAGACACTCCATGAGAAGGCGGAGGAGGAGGAGGGGGGGGGGGGGGGGTGGTGCGAAGGCGGAGTAGAGATGGAGGGAAAATACGTGGGAAAGAGAGTGAAGAAAAGTGGAAGTGACAGAAAAAGAAACAGAGACAGATTATTGGCAGAGAGAGGGAGATGTTCGGTGAAGGAAAAAATCTTCAGATGTTGGTTAAAATCGAAGGTAGACACACAATGCTGGAGTAACTCAGCGGGTCATACAGCATCTCGGGAGAGAAGGAATGGGTGACGTTTCGGGTCGAGACCCTTCTTGGGTGAATTGGTTCAAGTTTTCATTAGGTAACACACATAAAGAGTTGATTAAACTGATAGACAACACGTACCGATTTTATGCGCGAGCCTGAGTTCACTCCTCACATCTTCCTGATACAAGGGTGTCAGTGAGGGCTTGTAGTGCAGAAGTTGTGGAGGAACCCTCAACAGCATGTTGCGGAACCTGACCAGCTCTATGTCACCCTCCTCTCCGTCCAAACCCCCTTCAAATTCATCGTCGTCATCGAGAGCTGCGGAGATCAATGCATGACATCAAGTGAGAGTTAGTAAAATTACTCATTGATTACATCCGATTGAACACATTTCTCGATCACCTCAAGCAAGTTCCAGTGACACTGCAGCTTATCATTCACTTATCACAGGTGATGGACACAAAATGCTGAAGCATCTCAGCAGGACAGGCAGCGTCTCAGGAGAGAAGCAATGGGTGACGTTTCGGGTCGAGACCCTTCTTCAGACTGAGAGTCAGGGGAGAGGGAAATTAGAGATATGGAAGAAATGAGAGAAATTAGAGATATCCAGTCTGAAGAAGGGTCTCGATCCGAAACGTAACCCATTCCTTCTCTCCTAGACGTTGCCTGACCTGTGATACCTAGAGATATGGAAGGGTAAGCTATGAAAACGACCGATCTAAGTAGATGTTGATCAAGAAATGTAGAATGGTAGAAGGTGACAACAAAGCATCCAAACAGTGAAATTAATCAGGACAGTGAAACTAGTCAGAGTACGAGGGTGGGGGAGGGATGGAGAGAGAGAGAGGGAAAGCAAGGATTACCTGAAGTTAGAGAAATCAATATTCATACGGTTGGGTTTATAGTTCACTGCTGTACAAACCTTCCATTTCAGCTATATAACGTGGGATCAATGAGATGCTACAAAATAGGCAGGGCATTGGATAGCTGCATCTCTGCTGTCTGCGGAGACCCACATGAGGGCTAAAAGTCTGACTGTGAGAGCTTGTTTCGAAGAGGAGCAAAGGATTTAAAGGAAGAGAAATTTAGAGAGGGAATTCCAATTAGTTCTTCAGCCACTGAAAACATAACAAAACTGAGCAAGATCAGAATTAAAATTGTTCAGAAACAAGGAACTGTACATGCTAGTGTACAAAAAAAATAGACGCAAACACGCTGGAGTAACTCAGTGGGCCAGGCAGCATCTCTGGAGAACATGGATAGGTGACTTTTCAGGTCAAGACCCTTCTTCAGATGAAGAGTCCCAACCCAAAGATACCTATCCATGACCTCCAGGGATGCTGCCTGACCCACCAAGTTACTCCAGCACGTCTGTGTCTTAAAATTGTGACGGTTTCTTACAAAGTAATGCAATCTCACATGGTCCACTAACACCACTGCGCTGATCAAGAAGGCACAGCAACGACTGTTCTACCTGAGAACACTGAAAAAGTCTGGTCTGCCCCAACAGCTGCTGATGACCTTCTACCGCTGCACCATAGAGAGCATCCTAACGCATGGCATCCCTGTGTGGTATCTCAGCGGCACGGAGGCAGAGAGGAGAGCTCTTCAGCTGGTAGTCCACTGAGCTCAGAAGACTATCGGAACACAGCTACCAGCCTTGGAGGACATCTACAACACACGAGGCCTCAGAAAAGCCACCAGCATTCACAAAGACTCTTCACACCCCTGCAATAGTCTTGTTCGAAATTCTACCATCGGGCAGACGCTACAAGGCCTTCTACGCTCGCACCTCCAGACTTAGGAACAGCTTCATCCCCAGGGCCATAGCTGCTATGAACCGGTCCTGCTGAGCCGGATGGTCACATCGCACAGCGAACCGGCACAGACCTATTTGAACTTTATTTTGTTTTAAAACTGTTTCTAATTTTGTTTCACTGGGTTGTGTAAATTTATACTGATTAGCTAATTAATTTATTGCATTTAAATTATTGGGAAGGCGCATTCCCAATCTCGTTGTACAATAAAGATGTACAATGACAATAAAGATATATTGTATTGGAGAAGATGGCAGAGATAAACTCATGCAAGGATCTGAAAACAAGATGAGAATTTTGAACAAAGATAGACACAAAATGCTGGGGTAACTCAGCGGGACTCTCTGAAGACAAGGAATGGGTGACCTCACCCAACTGAGAATTTTGAATAGAAGGGGTTACTGAACCAGGAGCTGGTGCCTGTGAGTGGACTCTGTGTGGCGGGTGAATGGGATGGTGCATGTTCACACTTAGGCGATGGACATCTGTCTGGTTGATAGTGTTGATGGATCTCTCCCCTCAAGCACCAGCCTCCTTCTCCTTCAAATTTAATCACAAGAGCAAACAAAAATCCACGGGAAGTGATTAAACTTCTGGCCGTCGAGAGTCACAATCAAGAGACATGAGTTCAATTATCACTACGGCAGTTAGGTATTTTGTTTCTGATTTTGTCACAAGATGTGCGAGCCACAGGCAAAGCCAGCATTCATTGTCCAACCCTAATTGCCCTTGAACTGTGGAGACAATTAAGAGTCAACTACTCTGGAGTCACATACACACAAACAAACTTTTTCACTGTGTCTCCGTACACATGACAACAATAAACCAATACCAATTGTAATACCTAATTTCTTTCCCGAGAAAAACCCATTTGTGAACCAGGTGGGTTTATATGACAATGTGGTATTTTCATGACTCCATTATTGCCTTCTAATTCCAGATGACTTTAATGACTTGTGCACAATTTCCCACACTGTTGTTGGGAGAGCCTGGATCAAAGGCCCAAGGGAGTTAGATGTGGCTCTTGTGGCTAATGGGATCGGGGGTATGGAGAGAAGGCAGGTACGGGATACTGAGTTGGATGATCATCCATGATCATATTGAATGGCGGTGCAGGCTCGAAGGGCCGAATGGCCTACTCCTGCACCTATTTTCTATGTTTCTATGTTTCTATAATTCCACTGAGAATATTCAACAATGGTGCTTGGAGCTCCAATTTACAGGGGAATGGTCAGAAGTGGGTGCATCATGAATAAGGGGGATATTAAAAGCATGCCCTGCCTTCAGCAACAGGTCAGGCAGGTTAACATAGCTCACATGTAAAAGAGTGGTGAATGTAAATGTTGAAATGAATCATGACTGCATGTGCATAATAGCATCATCATGTTGGTAACATAACCACATGGCTTAGTTGCTCATCCACACAAAAATACGTGCCCATGTCCTGGACCTCTTGGTACCTATGAAAGGTTATTGTAGAATTCTCAGAAGGCAGTGGAGTCCAGTTCTCTGAATGCATTCCAGAGAGAGCTAGATAGAGCTCTTAAGGATAGCGGAGTCAGGAGGTATGGGGAGAAGACAGGAACGGGGTACTGATTGAGAATGATCAGCCATGATCACACTGAATGGTGGTGCTGGCTCGAAGGGCCGAATGGCCTCCTCCTGCACCTATTGTCTATTGTCTATAAAGTACTAATCAGCATTACACAGTGGGTTCATGGGCTACATCCTAAAACACTACAGGGAGTTTATTACAATATATTGCAGCTACTAATTTGTTTGGTTTAATCCACTTTTATACTGATGGGAAAAACCTACTTTGTGATAAGCAACATTTCACCCAAAAATGATCTACACTAGATAAAACTGGATGTTGGATGGATTAGCACTGGTGTGATGATGTAAAATTTCAAAGTAAAGAAGGAAAAGTCTAACAATCTCCATGAGATTGACCGAGGCATAGCCACCAAGCACACAGTGAGACATCCAGCCCTCCAGGCAAATTCCGCCATTCAAACATCTGGATGGTGATGCATATCCATCACCGAGAAGGGGGATGAAACCAGCCTCACGTGAGCACCACCACCTGCAGGATCCCCTCCAAGCTGCACATCAGCTTGCCTTGGTAATACATTGTCACTCCTATGCCATTGCTGGATCTAAATCCGGAATTCCCAGCCCTTCACCACGAGGCCTGTCGAGGTTCAAGCAGATGACTCAGCTTCACCTTTTTCAAAGTGTTACAGGTGGGCAAACAATGCTCTCAACCTGTAAAACCTACTACCCACAAGTGAATGAGAATAAACTTTGAGTAGAACAAACATAAAAGTTAGTTAAGTTTGGAGATGCAGCATTGAAACAGGCCAATCGGCCCTCCGAGTCCAGTCTCGCTCTCCAGAGGTCATAGCCTCAGAATTAAAGGACGTTCCTAATGTGAGGAAGGACATCCTTGCCATTGAGGCAGTGCAGCGTAGGTTCACGAGGTTAATCCCCGGGATGGCGGGACTGCATATGAGGAAAGATTGGAAAGACTGGGCTTTTATTCACTGGAATTTAGAAGGATGAGAGGGGATCTTATAGAAACATATAAAATTATAAAAGGACTGGACAAGCTAGATGCAGGGAAAAATTTCCCGATGTTGGGGGAATCCAGAACCAGGGGCCACAGTCTAAGAATAAAGGGGAGGCCATTTAAAACTGAGATGAAGAAAATCTTTTTCACCCAGAGAGATGTGAATTTGTGGAATTCTCTGCCATAGAAGGCAGTGGAGGCCAATTCGCTGGATGAATTTAAAAGAGAGTTAGATAAAGCTCTAGGGGCTAGCGGAATCAAGGGATATGGGCAGGCACGGGTTACTGATTGTGGATGATCAGCCATGATCACAATGAATGGCGGTGCTGGCTGGAAGGGCCAAATGGCCTCCTCCTACACCTATTTTCTATGTTTCTATGAAGGAGATGAGAAGGAATTTCTTCCGTCAGAGGGTGGTGAATCTGTGCAATTCTTTGCCACAAAAGGCTGTGGAGGTCAAGTCGATGGATATTTTTAAAGCAAAGATAGATATATTCTTGATTAGTACGGGTGTCAGGGGTTATGGGGAGAAGGCAAGAGAATGGGGTTAGGAGAGAGAAATATCCTAATGGCCTAATTCTGCTCCTATTACTTATGACCATTGATCACCCATTCACACTAGTTCTCTCACACTTTTCCATTCACTCCCAAAACAAAAGGGGCAATTTTGTCTTTACAGAGGCAATGAATCTACAAACCTACACATCTTTGGAAAGTGAGAGGAAACTGGAGCTACCGGATAAACACATATGGCCACTGGGAGAAGGGGCAAACTCCACACAAACAGCACCCGAGGTCAGGATCGAACCTCGGCCTCTGGCACTGTGAGGCAGCAACTCTACCAGCCGTGCCATTGTGTCACCTGCACAGTGTTTTTTTTTTTCATTGCTATTTAAAATATCCTGCCTGAATTATCCCAAGAACACATTTTGTTTCCATTGATACTGCTCACACAAAAGAACATTTCAGACCATGCCTTGTCATGTTAATGTGAATAGTTTAAACTTGCAACAGAAACTGCAAACAACACATACCAAAGGCTAGTGGTTTAAAAGTAAATACACATTGTAAGACTTGTAAATTCCACAGCCTGAGACTTCTAACAATGTATTCCCAGAAATCACAGTTCAATGTTTAGTGTAACCCACACATGTTTTTCTTGTCTTTACTCACAAGTACAGCTTTTCCTGTCTGTATCCAGCCTGTATCGTTCCTGGCACGCACACTGAAAGGATCCAAGGATGTTTGTACATAGATGCTCACAGCCGCCATTGTCTGCAGAGCATTCATCGACATCTGTAACCAGAGATCGGAACAGAAATAGATGTGAGCAAGAAGTAGTATAAGAAAATAACTGCAGATGCTGGTACAAATCGATTTATTCACAAAATGCTGGAGTAACTCAGACTTGAGTCTGAAGAAGGGTCTCAACACGAAACGTCACCCATTCCTTCTCTCCCGAGATGCTACCTGACCTGCTGAGTTACTCCAGCATTTTGTGAATAAGTAGATGTGAGCAAGAGTGTTTAGTTTAATTTAGTTTATTGTCATGTGCACCGAGGTACAGTGAAAAGCTTTTAGTTTAGTTTAGTTTAGAGTGAGATAGCAATTGATTCCTGAGATCAGAGGCATAGTTGATGTGGAAAGGCCAGGTAGAACAAGAACGTAAGAAATTAGAATGGCCGTAGGCCATTAGATCCTCAAGTCTTCTCTGCCATTAATTCAGATCATGGCCGAAGTTTTACCTCATTGCCATTTTCCAGCACAATCCTGCCATCGAAGATAGACACAAAGTCTGAAGAAGAGTCTGGACCTGAAACATCACCCATTCCTTTTCTCCAGAGATGCTGTCTGACCCGCTGAGTTACTCTAGCTTTTCGTGTTTATCTTCGGTTTAAACCAGCATCTGCAGTTCCTTCCTACACTATCCTGCTATCCCTTGATTCCCCAAATGTCCAGAAATCTATTGATCACTGTTCTGAATGAACACAAATGACCTTCCACACCCCTTCCCCTTCACGACACATCTTCTTTGGTCAGTACATCTGTTTTTAGGTAAGGTTATTAAAACAGTACACAATATTCCAGGCGCAACCTCACCAATCATGATAAAACTTCCTAACTTTTGTAATCAAATCATCTAACAATAAAGGTTAACATACCATTTGCCGCTTTAATCACTTGTCGTACTTTCATGCTGAACTTAAGCTACCTGCGTAATAGATTATCTGGGCTCCTTTGAACAGCTGCACTAACCAATCTCTCTGTATTTAACAAATCCTCTTCTTGAGTGTTTTGTGTGCTAAAGGTGACCACATGTGCTCAACCACTCTCTCAGCCTGTCCATTTATCCTTTGGAGCCTCTTTAAAAGCCCTTTTGAGCCTCGTCACTCCAAAGACGTACAGGTGTGTAGGTTAATTGGCTGGGCAAATGTAAAAATTGTCCCTAGTGGGGCAGGGCCATCTTAACGCATGGGCCTGATGGGCACTTGCCCGGGGCCCCACGAGCTTATATGTTTAATTTTATCGACCATTTACATTTTTATTCCTGTGAGTAGTTGTATTAGGGGCCCCAGTACACTGCTTTGCCCGGGGCCCATAATGCTGTAAAGGCGGCCCTGTAGTGGGGTGTAGGATAGTGTTAGTGTGCGGGGATCGCTGGGCGGTGCAGACCCGGTGGGCCGAAGGGCCTATTTCTGCGCTGTATCTCTAAATCTAAATCTACATCCTCCTCTCTCTTCAAATTCCCAACCAGTTTAATATTGCCATCAAGCCTATAAAAATTACACTTAATTTTTTCTGCCTTCATCGATGTAGATTGTGAAAAGCTGAGGCCAAAGCAACAATCCATGAGGTACCGAATTATTCATAGCCAGCAACCATGAGAAAGATTTGTTTATTCCCCTCCCTTTGTTTTCTGTTTGATTATCAATTCTGAACCCACATGAGTATATCACCACCAATTCAACGTGCTCCAACTTCGTGGTCTAATTTTCCGTTCAAAACGTTATCGAACACCTTGAGAAAATTCAAATGCACCACATCCATTGGTTCCGTCAAGTCTATTCTGCAAGTCACATCCTCAAAGAACTCCAGCAGGTTTGTCGAACATGGTTTCCTTTCTAAATCCATGACAATTCAGCTCAAACCTATAAATTCGTTAAAGATGTTCTACTGTACATTGAATCCTTGGTGTAGATTGTTAGCATTTTCTCTACTATTGATGTTAGGCTGACATGTCAGTAATTATCTTCTTTATCTTAAATAATGATATTGCATTTGTGGCTTTCAATCCACAGGAATAATAGGAGAACCAATGGGAATTTGAAAGATGATAACCAGGACATCTACTAATTCCAGTGCTACTGCTTTCAAAACTCTGATGTATGTATTATTCAGTCCTTGGGAGTTATCTGCTTTCAAGTTCATCAACCTTTCTAGTTCTATTTTTTTAATAATACTTAGTTTTTTCACTTACTCATCCATACTGGACCCTAGACTCTCTGATTTCTCCATGTGAGTTGTTCCATGTTGACAAACACAAACAAATTGATTAGGAAAATAACTGCAGATGCTGGTTCAAATCGAAGGTATCACAAAATGCTGGAGTAACTCAGCGGCTCAGGCAGCATCTCAGGAGAGAAGGAATGGGTGACGTTTCAGGTCGAGACCCTCCTTCAGACTGATGTCAGGGGAGGGGGCATAACTAAAAAACTTTAATTCCTGAAACCATTGCAATAAAAATCACTTCTGTATCCTTAATAAGGGCTTAACATATCTTCCTTATTTTGTAATCTAGTCTCTGCATAAATCAAGGATCTCGTGTCCCTTTGTAGGATGTAGTGTTCTGCCAATTCCTTATTCCTAGTTATAAATTCTTCTGTCTCAGAGTGCAAGGAGTCCACATCTACCTTGTTAGTTTCCTTTCTATTTTTGTATTCCTACAAATGCTCTTGCAGTCTGTTTTCACTTTCACTGCCAGTCTGTTCTGATATTCTCTCATTCATTTCTTCATCGATTCCTTGCATCTCCTCAGCTGAGTTCTAAAATACCCTTTATCCTCAGACTATTCCTGACAATGTTATGAACCTTCTTCTTTTGATTGAACGCTTTCTTTAATTTCTTTTGTCAACCATGAATGAATTACTTTTCCTGATGGATTTGTGTCTAAAAGGGTTCTTTTTGTTGCAACTTAAGCATTCTGTCTTTAAACACTAAGCATGGCCTGTCCACTGCTATGATTCTCAATGTAATTTCCCAATCATTCAAAGTCACCTTTCCTCTAGTCTTCACAAGTTTCCTTCGGTTAGATTAAATCCCCAACTTTTACATTTAACGACATCACTTTCTCTAACAGATTCTAGTTACTCTTCTCCAAAAACCCTTTGGCAACAAGATCATCATTTAACTCTCAAAGGTATCACAAAAGGCTGAAGTAACTCAGCGGATCAGGCAGCATCTCAGGAGAGAAGGAATGGGTGACGTTTTGGGTTGAGACCCTTCTTCAGACTGATGTCAGGGGAGGGGGCGGGACAATGTCCAGCAGGACGGGACAAGGTCCCTGACATCAGTCTGAAGAAGGGTCTCGACCCGAAACGTCACCCATTCCTTCTCTCCTGAGATGCTGCCTGACACGCTGAGTTACTCCAGCCTTTTGTGATACCTTCAATTTGTACCAGCATCTGCAGTTATTTTCCTATATCATTTAACTCTATCTCATTGTGCAAAATGAGACCCAAAATAACCTTTTCCCCATTTGTTTCTCCAATGTATTGCTCAATGTATTGCTTATCCATGAATTCATCTTCCACATGAAATAAAAGTTTTTTAAAAATTGTAGATTCTGGGAAACTGAAGCAAAACCAAAAACAGAAAACACTGGAAAAAATGCAGCAACTGTGGAAGGAGAACGATTGAATGCTGCAGTTCTACAACCCTTGCTCAGAACTTTATTTTCCACGTTATCACAACATACAGACTATAGCAAAACACTAAGTCCAAGAGGAACTCAGTTGGTCAGGCAGCATCTGGGGAGGGAATTGACAGAGTTTGCTTTCGGTCGGGATCGTTTTTCGGACTGATTGGAGTTACGGGGAGAAAGCTGGAAAAGACAGATGGGGCAGGACAAAGCTTGGGTAGTGGATACAGATAGGTGAGGGGGCTTGACAAGCAGATGGGTGGAATAAATGACAAAAGCTTGAGATGAAAAGGATTCAAAAGGATATCAGATAAGAAGAGGAGAGGAGTGAAATGTAAAGCAGGAGAGAGGGAGGTGGGTGCAAGAGGACCGGGGGGGAGGAGAAAAAGGGGGATAAAACAGAAATATGGTTGTAATGGAAGGGGAGTTAAAATAGTTAGCAACTGGGAGATCTGGCAGGCCTTGGTTGGACAGAGCACAAGTGTTCAGTGCAACGGTCAACTGGTCGATGCTTAGTCTCGCCGAAGTAAAGGAAGCCACATCGGATGCATCGAATGCAGTAGATGAGGTTTGAAGATATGCATGTGGACCTCTGATCATTCCCATTCCGGCCTCTCTGTCCTTGGCCTCCTCCAACACACGCAATGGGGGAAAAGCACCTCATATTCAGCTTGGACATTTTATAACCAACGATAGGAACACTGAATTCTACAATTTTAAGTAATACACCCCACCCACCCCCTCTTTCCGCGGAATAACTCAGCAGGTCAGGCAGTATCTCTGGAAGAAAAAGCATGGGTGACATTCGAGCCTGAAGAAAGGTCCCGTCCAGAAAGGTCACACCATCCTTTTTCTCCAGAGAAGCTGCCTGACCAGTTGAGTTACTCCAGCTCACCATACCCACCTATAATTTCCCAGGTTTTGTCCCACCTTCACTTCTCTTTTCCAGCATTCTCCCCCCCCCCCCCACAACTATCAGTCTGAAGAAGGGTTCCTACCCGAAATGTTACGTGTCCATTCCCTCCACAGATGTCGCCTAACCTGCTGAGTTACTCCAGCACTTTGTAGTTTGCTCAAGATTCCAACATCTGCAGTTCTGTGTGTCTCCATTTTACTGCTCCTTCTTTTAGCCATTTGTAATCTATCCTATCGTGGACTCTCTCCCAACCACTGAATGCCCTGAGGGAATATTTTTTTTATACAAAACCCCAAAGAGCATCAAGATAATTGCAGAACCCATCCAAAAATAACAATTTTGTTTATTTAAATCCAGTCTACACTCCAACAAACAACATGCTTCCCAGTCTGAGACCACAGCAATCCATTTGTCAGAAAACTTATTTACTTTATTTAATCTATAATTGCTTCTCCAATCATTCTCCACCACACTGAGGCAGATTATTTTGATGTTTCCTTTGTGTATATTTTTCTTAGCAATTTCTTTTTCAAAAGTAGAGTACATTGATGTTGTTAAACTGGGAGCAGGGTGCTTTTGATCAAATGTTTGCCCTTTAAGGCTGAAAGGACTGAAAGGAGTTTTTCGCACAAGGAACGAGCTGCCGGAGGAGGCAGTTAAGGCAGGCACTATCACAACGTTTAAGACGGTGGCGCAGCGGTAGAGTTGCTGCCTTACAGCGAATGCAGCGCCGGAGACTCAGGTTCGATCCTGACTTCGGGCGCCGTCTGAACGGAGTTTGTATGTTCTCTTCGTGACCTGCGTGGGTTTTCTCCGAGATCTTTGGTTTCCTCCCACGCTCCAAAGACGTACAGGTGTGTAGGTTAATTGGCTTGGTAAATGTAAAAGTTGTCCCTAGTGGGTGTAGGATAGTGTTAATGTGCGGGGATCGCTGGGCGGCGTGGACCTGGTTGGCCGAAGGGCCTGTTTCTGCGCTGTATCTCTAAAAATCTATATAATAAGACAGGTATATGGATAGGACAGGTTTAGAGGGATATAGGCCAAACGCAGGCAGGTGGGATTAGTATGGATGGGACATATTGGCCGGTGTGGGCAAGTTGGGCAGAAGGGCCTGTTTCCACGCTGTAAGACTCTATTACTATGACTTTATGACCTGGTAGCAACTGCTCTGAACCCTCAGTGTATTTAACTGCTGATGTAACTACCAAAACAGCAAGCCAAAACCAGAGTATCTTCCGGTCTCATCATTTCATCCCCCTCCCCCCCCCCCCCCCCCCCCCCCCCCCCCCCCAACCCTCTCCCAGCAGAGTTAACCCACATCTGTTCAGTTTTAGTGGAGATAGAATGAAAGATTTGACGAATGCAAAAAAATATAGATTTGCACTTCAAGTAAACTGACTTGTTGTGAGCAACATGTTATGAATTAGTCAAATTCTTAACAGTTTGCACAGGGAATCGTCTATCTAGATTCCCAGCCCCACATACTGAATGCATTATTTCGCAGGATATGCACAGTAAATGACCACCAAATGGATAAACAGAAGGTGGCAGATATCAAGCAGTGCAAGGTATCACGGGAGGCCACTGAGGCATTCCCCTGGTTTCTGTAATTTTATATTGGGCAGATTTATTTCCAGTTCCATTACCACATAAATCCAGTCTGCAGTTGACCCGGGGAAGAACAGTGCATTTGCACACACTGCATTATTTCAGCATACTCCCTGAGGCTCTGACATCAGTGGTGGGGAAGATGCTGGAGTCAATTATAAAAGATGAAAATTGCGGAGCATTTGGATAGCAGTAACAGGATCGTTCCGAGTCAGCATGGGTTTACGAAGGGAAAATCATGCTTGACTAATCTTCTGGAATTCTTTGAGGATGTAACTTGGAAATTGGACAGGGGAGAGCCGGTGGATGTGGTGTACCTTGACTTTCAGAAAGCCTTCGACAAGGTCCCACATAGGAGATTAGTGTGCAAAATTAGAGCACACGGTATTGGGGGTAGGGTACTGACATGGATAGAAAATTGGTTAGCAGACAGAAAGCAAAGAGTGGGGATAAATGGGTCCCTTTCAGAATGGCAGGCAGTGACTATTGGGGTACCGCAAGGCTCGGTGCTGGGAGCGCAACTGTTTACAATATACATTAATGACTTAGATGAAGGGATTAAAAGTAACATTAGCAAATTTGCAGATGATACAAAGCTGGGTGGTAGTGTGAACTGTGAGGAAGATGCTATGAAGTTGCAGGGTGACTTGGACAGGTTGTGTGAGTGGGCGGATGCATAGCAGATGCAGCTTAATGTGGATAAGTGTGAGGTTATCCACTGGTGGTAAGAATAGGAAGGCAGATTATTATCTGAATGGTGTCAAGTTAGGAAAAGGGGACGTACAACGAGATCTGGGTGTCCTAGTGCATCAGTCACTGAAAGGAAGCATGCAGATACAGCAGGCAGTGAAGAAAGCCAATAGAATGTTGGCCTTCATAACAAGAGGAGTTGAGTATAGGAGCAAAGAGGTCCTTCTACAGTTGTACAGGGCCCTAGTGAGACCGCACCTGGAGTACAGTGTGCAGTTTTGGTCTCCAAATTTGAGGAAGGATATTCTTGCTATTCAGGGCGTGCAGCGTAGGTTTATTAGGTTAATTCCCGGAAATGGCGGGACTGTCGTATGTTGAAAGACTGGAGCGACTAGGCTTGTATAAACTGGAATTTAGAAGGATGAGAGGGGATCTTATTGAAACATATAAGATTATTAAGGGGTTGGACACGTTAGAGGCAGGAAACATGTTCCCAATGTTGGGGGAGTCAAGAAGCAGGGTCCACAGTTTAAGAAAAAGAGGTAGGCCATTTAGAATAGAGATGAGGAAAAACTTTTTCAGTGTCAGAGAATTGTAAATCTGTGGAATTCTCTGCCTCGGAAGGCAGCAGAGGCCAATTCTCTGAATGCATTCAAGAGAGAGCTAGATAGAGCTCTTAAGGATAGCG